>NC_057805.1:353040927-353340927 GCF_018294505.1 Triticum aestivum | reverse complement strand
TCGAACCCGTAGGGTCCGCACGCTTAACGTTCGATGACAATTTGTATTATGAGTTATGTGTTTTGGTGACCGAAGTTTTTTTGAAGTCCCGGATGAGATCACGGACATGACAAGGAGTCTCGAAATGGTCGAGAGGTAAATATTGATATATTGGAAGGTTATATACGGACAACGGAATGGTTTCGAAAAAGATCGGGGATTTTCGGAGTACCGGGAGGCTATTAGAACCCCCCGGGAAAGTTAATGGGCCTATTGGGCTTTAGTGGAGGAGAGGAGGCAGACCATGGGAGGAGGCGCGCGCCCCCTTGCCCCAATCCAAAATGGACAAGGGGAGGGGGCGCAGCCCCCCTCTTTCCTTCTCCCTCTCTCCCCCTTCCCCTTTCCCCCTCTCTGTTGGAAGGAAAATGGGGGCCGAATCATACTAGGAACGGTGTCCTAGTAGGACTCCCCCCCTTGGTGCGCCCCCCTTGGGCCGGCCTCCTCCTCCCTCCCTCCTTTATATACGTGGCCAGGGGGCACCCCAAAGACACAATAGTTGTTTCTTAGCCGTGTGTGGTGCCCCCCTCCATAGTTTACCACCTCGGTCATATTGTCGTAGTGCTTAGGCGAATCCCTGCGCGGATCACATCACCAACACCGTCGCCATGCCGCCGTGCTGATGGAACTCTCCCTTGACCCTCTACTGGATCAAGAGCTCGAGGGACGTCATTGTGCTGAACGTGTGCTGAACACGGAGGTGCCTTACATTCGTTACTTGGATCGGTTGGATCGTGAAGACGTTCAACTACATCAACCGCTTTACTAAACGCTTCCGCTTTCGGTCTACGAGGTATATGGACACACTCTCCCGTCTCGTTGCTATGCTTCTCCTAGATAGATCTTGAGTGATCGTAGGAATTTTTTTGAACATTCCCCAACAGTAATTATCTGTTTTGTCCTAAATATTTCGTCTAAGAACCCGTTAACCTGTTTGCTTTTTTAGTGGCTATTTGTTTATGTATGTAACTAGTTCACTGGGCTGCCATGCTTTGAATATCCTTCCTCATATTCCCCTTCTCAGGTGGACCCAGCAAGTCTCGTACGACATTTGGGACCAACCATCTATCCATTTGTATTTCTTTATTTTGTTCAATCTTTTGTCCTCTTCCTATACAGTGGCTGGCGGCGCTGCCGCGCACGCCTCGGCGACCCATCATAGCCTATGATGTTGGCCAGGCCATCCCTCTACTCCCATACATTGTCCGGCGGTGGCAGCTCCACCGGCCCACCCTGCACCCGAACAAGTCAACCCTCGTACTGCCCTCCGCCTGCGTCTTCCCCCGCTCCGGTTCGTTCGGTCTGAGGTATCGACGTCATCATCCGCCTTGGTGCTCTCGCCGCGGCGCCGCCGCCTGTCGTTCCCAACATGGTCAGCAAAACAAGAGGAATCGGGAGACAACTATTCGTCGAGAGGCTGATAGTCCCGGGCCCACCAGGTCCATGGCCTACGTTTTGTTGTTTAACATGCGCAGCCCATGACATGTTTCAACTTTTTTTGGATCCAGCAGGTACCAAGCGGTTGTCGGTGTCAAAACCGGCAGATCTCGGGTAGGGGGTCCCAAGCTGTGCGTCATCGATTGATGGGTAACAGGAGACAGGGGACACGATGTTTTACCCAGGTTCGGGCCCTCTCTATCGAGGTAATACCCTACTTCCTGCTTGATTGATCTTGATGAATATAGGGTTACAAGAGTTGATCTACCTCGAGATCATATGTTGTGGTCTAAATCCTAGAGGTATGATGAGTAATGTCATAATGATCTAGCCTATCTCTATCAACTAGCCTAGCCTCGGTTTATATAATGCACCAGAGGCCTAGGATAACAAGAGTCCTAGTCGAATACGTCGGTGGGGAGGAGTCCTTGTCTTGATCACCAAGTCTTGTGGAATCTTCCTCATGCATGTCATCGGCTGTCCGAACTGGCCCATGAGTATACAACCATGGGGGTCCTCGGCCCAATCTAACTGATCGGGAGATGACGTGGTGAGTACCCCCTAGCCCAGGACACCATCAGTAGCCCCCTGAACCGGTCTTCAAGTTGGGAACGCTCCTCGATTCTTTTGAACTATTCTTCATCTTCGGTCGTCGGTCTTGAAAACTGGTTCAACAAATCATCTCATCTTCGATCTTGAGAATCGCCGAAGTGAATCCGGAGAGTTTACACGTCGGGTATCCGAGGAGCCCCTTTAAGTTATCGGCCTTTATCAATGCCTGGTTATTTTTATGCCACATCTCGGGTTTGAAGTTGTTCCCTGGGCGGCAGTGTCCTCTTGCGTCCAAGCTCCAACGCCAGACCGCATTTGAGGTATCTTTTGCAGCCGAGCACCAACGTCGGACCGCTTCCGAGCTCCAACGCTGGAATGTATCCGAGCTCCAACGCCGGACTGTATCCGAGCTCCAATGCTGGACTATATCCGAGGTGTCATGGATCACCTTGGTGCAAAAAAGTTGAAGGAGTTTAGCCGAGCTTAATGCCGGAAATGCCCTCTATGGAGCCAGCCACTGGCGCCCGAGCTTTATGCCGGACTGCTTCCGAGGTGGTGCACCACCCCGACTACGGGCTGATTTTTTGTGAATATTTTTTATTGGTGCAATTTATTCTCTGCCGAGATATATATCCAGTAGCCCTCAAGGTGTGTGTTGGTCTAAAACCCGAGATGCACCTGAAGGATGACATAAGACTGCTGATCCCAGTAGCCCCTGAGACTTAGGTTGATTCGCAAAATCGGCCTGAGGATCAAGTCCTAGCTCGGCAGGATACTTCGGGACACAAAAAGCGGCGTGCTCAGTCCTCAAGACTCAGGTTGGGTGCGGCCGACCAACCTGAGGATCATAATCTCCTCGGAAACTGCATTGCACTTAAACTTCTATGCATTGAATAGGCAATGCAGTAGCCCCCAAGACACTGGTCGGGTGGCAACACCAGATCAGGAGATCCATGTGCTCCTTTATTAGTAGTAAATGATAAGCGCGAAGCCCAGTAGCCCCCGAGCCTTAATGTGGGCACAGGTGGCCGAATTAAGGATCGATATCCGTTTGACAGAAAATTTTGTTGTGTTTAACACAAACTTCTCGGAAAGAGAATAAAGATATCATAAAGGAGCTAGAGCTAACGAAAGCTGAGCTCACCAAGGTCGGCCTCAAGGAGCTTAATAGATAGGAAATTAATCCCAATAAGGAACTATGAGAGCATTATGTCAGCTGCTTGGTTGTCTCAAAGAGATTGTGCCATTGACTCTTTAAAAGATTGGCTGCGGAAAAATTGATTTTTGCTCACAATTTATGTGTAATGATTCTATGTACCAAGTACTTTACATCATTAGTGGTCGGATCAGCATTGTACAAAACTTTATTGACCGAGCATCGGCTTCAACCTCCTCGGCCAGTAGCTAGGGAGTGTTTGTCCCACTTTATAAAGCCTTTATGAGAGCAAAGATTCACGACAAACAAGGCAATCCGGCCATACGGTTTTATAAACAAATATACATGGAGAGATATGTTATATTACGTTTTATCATAAGAAACATCTTCCAAAGAAAATAGTCCCGCTATCGGTTCCTTTCTTTGGGTCGTCATGCTTATCATGATCATGAAACCTCACCTCCAATCAATGTGGGAGGAAAATACTGAGGATTTAGTTCGGGGAAAGTTCCCGAACTCTATGGTATTAATGAACCAAAATTTTCACTTCCGTCGTTGTCGACCAATGTGATCCTTTAAGATTGCTAGCTTTCGGCTTCACCTAGTCTGAGGTACTTACTCGGATGACCCGGTAGTAACAATCACAGAGGTGCTCCCTTTACCACCTAGCCGAACAATTGGGAACGTAGGGGTAAGCACAGGAGCCAGGCAACCCAGATTGGCAAGAATCTTAAGTCAAATTGATGCATATTTATGGCTTGATAACGATGATTGTGGAAGGAGGCCCTTGTATATTAAATACAAACGCCGATGATATGTTTATTTTGACTCCGTTGCGACCGTTTATCATTTGAAAGTGGCCCATCGTCAGCTTCCACCCCCTTGTAGATGCTACGCAGGGTGTTTTCGGAATAACAAAATAACCATTAGCTGATGTCTCAGTGCCCGAAGGCGGTTGTGTTAGCGGAAACAAGGCAATCAGATATGCGGGCTTTATAACTTTCACTTAGTCATAGGAGTTTAAAGCTGGGAGGCATGTTACTAGCCCCGGTTAGTGTTCGGCGACAGTCGAGGTCATGCCGTAAACACTTCGTCCAATGTTATGAATGGCCCATCATTTAACACGGGGTGACCTCTATCGATCTTATAGTTTAACACAGTCATCGGATTGCTGACAAGTTTGCACTTATTGTGACAATCAGTATTCGGCTTTCTCCACTGAGGTGCTTAACCATTTGAGCTGGAAGCACAATCACAGTGGTTCTCCCTTTGCGCACCTAGCCGAACAAAGCGGAACGTAGGAGGCAAGCACAGGAGCCGGGCAACCCAACTATTGACCAAAGACACAATTCAAAACCGATGCATACATAGCAATATCCGAGAATGTTTTTGCCGAATCTCTAAAGGGTCCGGCGTTGCACTGCGAGACTTATGCTGGAAACACACAGATAGGTTAAAAGTGCCATAGGTTTGGGAAACCAAAAAAAACTTCATAAAAACTTTACGCCCAAACTAATCAAGTGTTCGGTGCCAATCCGAAAATTGGAGAAAAAAGATTGTGCTTCTGTCGTGGTTTAACATGACACATCCAATCTCAAGACTTTCAAGCGGGTCAACCTAAGGCTTCAAGCTCCTTATCCCGAAGGAGGAGTACTTCTCCGAGGCCAGTTTACCGAACTAAACTCGAGCGGCTTTAAGAGAGAAGACAGGCTATCCGGCTATTGACCATACACTCCAGTCGAAAAAGGAGCGGTAGAAAAAGACTTTGCAACGATCAAGAAGAAAACACATTTACTATAAAATGGCTCATACTAATTTAAGAGCCCCCGAGTGACTTGGGTAAAAGAATTTTATGTATAACGATTGTATGTACCAAAGTACTTATATCATATCTGTATTCACCCGAACTTTAAACGCGTCTTAACCGACCGTCGGCTTCTCCCTCTTCGGTCAAGGGTCGAAAAGTGTTATCTACTCCACCTGTCAAGAATATCGATGGTGTTTCCGATAACCAGGCAATCAGGCCATAAGGTTGTAACAGACAAAGCGCGCTTAGGGAACTTATGCTATATTACTGACGAAGTGTAAGAAGCATCTTCGAAGAAAATAGTACCTCCACTGATACCTTTCTTCGGTTGCTCATTGTTACTATGAGACTTGTGCAATAGATTTTTTGTATTCATGAGTTCCGTTGTGTGCCGACCATGATTGAAAACAATAAGAGCGCTAGCTTTTGGCCTCACCCAGTCTGAGGTCCGAGCTCGGATGACCCGATCATGACAATCGCAGAGGTGCTCCCTTTACTCCCTAGCCGAACAATCGGGAACGTAGGGGTAAACACAGGAGCAAGGCAACCCAGCTTGCGGAACACTTAAGTCATCATGGTGCATATTGTGGCGTAATACACGAGCAAGGAACGAAGCCATACAAGTATAATCATATGCAAGAGGAAAGGCTTCATAAAGGAAGCCCCCAAGTAAACGGGGTATTTGAATTTGTGTGTCACAAACAAAGTTTTGACAAGGAAGTTCACATACAACTTTTTGCCAAAAAATATAATGCTTGTTCGAACCGAACAAAATTTAAAACTGAATGTTTTTTAGCATGAAAGCGACTTAGCTGGTTAATGTGTTCGGCCTTGATGACGCGGTCCGAGCTTGATGCGGGACAAGATTCCATGCCCCAAGCCGGTCCCGAGGTGGCGAAGCGAAGAGCTCGACACTCCGAAGTGGTGACATAGCACGGCCAATGCAGGCCGGTAGAGTGACGCCGAAATCCCCAGCGTGGGTTAATGAAGTGATGACGAAGCCCCCGGTCTAGCCAAGGTGACGTGGTATGTCGGTACGCCGAGGTGACAGCGCTGCCCAACCCGGATCATTTACCTGTGCACAGAAAATAGTGCGAACCGGAGACAATGGTAATAATAATAAATTTTAAAAAAAATTGTTGCATAATAAACAATTTATGCAAAGTGAGTAATAAAAGAAATATGGCCTGTGTGCCGAACACTCGATGAGGTAGAGCTCTCTCGGCGATGCCGAAGTCCCCGAGGCAACCGAACACGTCGGTATGGCAACTCGACCAACAAGGTGATCACGCAAGCCGATTTACGCCGATTGGGACGACGGCGTCGGCTTGCTGAAGTGACCGCGTGACACAGTTGAAGTCGATTACCTACACATGTAAAATAGTGTGGTCCAAAAAGGATAATTGCTTTTCACAAAAATAATTTATTTAAAGATATGTGGCCTGGCGCCGAAGTCAATGTCGATGCAGGGCGTCGGCGTGATGCGGTGAAGGCGTGGCAAAGGCTGAATTCATAGGCCGGTCCGAGTTTCGGATGCGATATTCGCCGAACTGTATACGGAAACTGACCGAACCACCACGCGACCGTCGTTAATGCGGCCACCATTTGATAGACCTGTGCACAGATGATGAAACAAACCAGAGTAATAATTCTTTGGGAAAAATAAACCCAAGCAAGAAAAAATTACTAGGATTAATAGCACCTAGTTTATCTGTTGTAGCAGTCCGAAGAAAAGTGACTCCCAAAATTGGGAATCGATCCGCACACCCATTGCCTGATGGACGGTGAAGCAACGACATGGCGATGCTGGTAAAGGTTGGCTCGCCAAGGCAAAGCCCCCGGTCCAGCTAATGTGACGAAGTTGGTCGGCGGGTGACGCCGAAGTCTCCTGAGTAGATTGATGAAGAGATGGTGAAGCCCCCGGTCTAGCCGAGGTGACGGAGCGGGTCGGTACGGAGATGTTGTAGCTGCCATGTCAGCCGAGGTGTTGAAGTAGTTCGGCATGATGGACATCGCCTCGAAGAAGCAATGGTGCGGCCATGCCGATGCAGGTCATAACTCATGACGTGGTCAATGCCGGCTTGATGAAGTGACCATGCGGTGATGCCGATGTGCCCGCTCCGTGTAATCCGTTGGGCGGCGAGGTTGGTGATGATTTATCCTTCGCGATGCCGAACCCTTATTCGGCTTTCCGAGATGATGATCCAAAGAAGTCGAGCTCGGCTCAACAAAGCAACGACGTGTCTAGCGCAGGTCAGCAGACGTGGACCAATGTTACCAGACTGGTTTGACACCAGCGCGATGGTGAAGAGTGCCTCAGAGAAGGCTTAAAATTTTATGGGCACGTGTTAAGAACAACGCACAATACCCTAGAATAAGATTCCTTTTAAAAAGATTCTTCAATATCACGTTCATAAAGAAACATGAATTCTGGTCGGATCCGTATTCGCATAGAAAACAGATCCGAAAAGTAATGCACTAATCGGAAGGTTCCCGGAGTTTGGACTGTCAGATCAAGCTGAAATTTTGAGGGGTTGTAGATATAGGAATTTCGCAGCAGATCAACGGTTGGATCTCCCAAAGGACGTCCGAGCTAGGTGCTGGAGACCACGCCCTAAACTCGTCCAGATTCCCGTCCAGATTTGACAGGGCTCCGGTATATCGTAGATTGCCGGAGATTCCTCCATTGGAACTCGACGAAATTTCGCATGGTTGTTGTAGACTTAATTCTGCATAATTCCACCGAAAGAATCGTCATAGCGATGCTCGGGGAGGTGGTGGCAGTGGATGCAAGTTTGTTGTCCAGAAAAACATCACGGTCACACGAGGGCAATGTTGACGTTGAGCCCCCGGGCTCCATGGATGATTCCTCCATGATCTTGAGAGAGATCAGAGTTGATGTTGATGAAGGTCATAGTCCGAACATGATGATCTGACGCGGAGTGCAGTCCTCGGTCGAACCAAGGTGACCAGCTGAGCCGGTGACGAAGATGCCAACGTCGCAGTTAATCTGCCGACAAGCCATTGATCCTTTGCCGATCACACAGCGGAACTCTCAATGAAAGCACCATTGTCGGTGTCAAAACTGGTAGATCTCAGGTAGGGGGTCCCAAGCTGCGCGTCATGGATCGATGGGTAACAGGAGACAGGGGACACGATGTTTTACCCAGGTTCGGGCCCTCTCTATCGAGGTAATACCCTACTTCCTGCTTGATTGATCTTGATGAATATAGGGTTACAAGAGTTGATCTACCTCGAGATCATATGTTGTGGTCTAAACCCTAGAGGTATGATGAGTAATGTCATAATGATCTAGCCTATCTCTATCAACTAGCCTAGCCTCGGTTTATATAATGCACCAGAGGCCTAGGATAACAAGAGTCCTAGTTGAATAAGTTGGTGGGGAGGAGTCCTTGTCTTGATCACCAAGTCTTGTGGAATCTTCCTCATGCATGTCATCGGCTGTCCGAACTGGCCCAAGAGTATACGGCCATGGGGGTCCTCGGCCCAATCTAACTGATCGGGAGACGACGTGGTGAGTACCCCCTAGTCCAGGACACCGTCAGCGGCCTCTGGGCCTCCTAGTCTAGCTTGTCTATAACATCAGCAGCCCAAGTAATGTTTGTTTTTTCAAGACGATGCACAGCTCAGTTCTATTTTTCTATAAGAATGCAAAACTGAACCTATGCTTTCCCTTCTATAATAGTATATATATTTATATTCATATCTTTTTTTATTTTATTACATATATATAATAGAAACAACATAAGGTTCCATTAAACCTGTCGTTCGTCCAACCATTTTATAGACCTTCCCACTTCCTTTATTTTTCATTTTCATTAATCCTATATCTAAATTTTCTCCCACTTTCTTTTTCGATGTAATCTGAGTTTCTCCTAGTAGTTTTCCCTAGAACCAACTAAATTGTCCCATTTCTAGCCTAAAATATAATAATACCCCACACCCTATTAACTCATCAAATTAAAATGATATTTTATTTCATAAATTGAAAGTTCTTACAAAATAATAATAATAATTGTTTATATATAACTTGGCAAGTTAACTCCTACTGATTGTGTACATAAGCTTGCAAAGATTTTACTGATCAATGCAGTAATAGACATGCAATCATGTGTTTATGTTTTTATAACATTTCTCCGTCCATCCCAACATGATATTTCACCCAGCCCATCAAGTCCCTGGATTTCTAGAACAATGCAAATGGGCTTTAAATTCTACCATAATATATAAACGGGTTGCATAGGCGCTACATCATTGTTTCAACCAGCCCACCAAATGGACTAAAAAACAAATGGACTGGCTAACATGTGGGCCAGTAGGTCGAAGCCTAAGCACTTTCACAAAAAGTAAAAATACAAAGGTCGAAGCCTAAGCAAGGCATTGGATTTACATCAAACGGCGGGCATTCTTCTTCAATCTCTTGTCTTCTTCCCCATCGCTGCCGGGACTGCCTGCTCCAGCCTCCGGTGTCAAGCTGCGCTGTTTTGCGCGCCTCGCTGTGAAACGCTACCCCACCAACGCCCAGGCCATCCGTCCACTCCTCTGCACCTCCTGTTATTCTCTGTCGAGTGTAGGCTCACCCCGCACCCGAACCAGTCAAGTTTCTCGCTCCTCTCCGTCTACGACTCCACTGCCGCGTCTTCGCCATCTCCGGGGCATTCCAGTCTGGGGCCTCACCGTTGTCCACCGGCTTGGTGCGCTCTGCACGGTGTGGTCAACAAATGGGAGTCATCGGAAGATGACTGTACGTGAGAGGCTGACATTGGGGACACACCACGCCCATGGACGCCTGCATGCAACCGCATCCTTTTTACCCTGAAAAATAATGTTTTCTCCCCCTAACAGCTGGGACCCACCAGCTACATCTTCCCACGCAAGAAAGTGCATCCTTATTATTGGCAAAAAAACGATTCCCCCCTGACAGCTGGGTCGACCCAGCAGCTATATCTTCGCACGCAAGGAAGTGCGTCCTTATCATCCCTGACAGCTGGGACCCACCCGGTCGAAGTGTACGTAGCATTGTCTGTCTTGTCGCAAACGTGTACATACATACTGGTCGATCGGTCGCTCTGCAACGATGAACCATGGCCGAGTAAGTAGCGGCACATGTCATAGTAGAACCCCCCACGTAGCAGTTCAGGTTGTCCCGTCTAAACCGTGTACACGTACATAAAGCCACACACCAAAAAATCATGGCCACGTACATACATACGAGCGGGGTCTCGAAACGCGTACTCCTGCATACGGACGGCCAGGGCTCATGTACATGGAGAGGCAACGGACGACAGCGACGTTGTCCTGTTCATCTTCAGCTAACTGGCTGGGTCGGAACGGAGGAAACAGCGTTGTGTTCACCGGGAGCCAAGTGACTGGGTCGAAACGCGTCCTGTTCATCGGGAGGCAGCAGAGTGGGTCGGAATGGGTTGTGTTCAATGGGAGCCTACTGGCTTGGACGGAACAGCCGAAACGGGGTCTGGTGTACCGCAAAACGGAGGAAAACGGCCTTGTGTTCGACCGCGTACGGTCGAAACAGGGTCATGTTCATCGAGAAGGGTCTGGCATACCATAAAACAGAGGAAACAGACTTGTGTTCGAGCTCCTACGGTCGAAACGGGGTGCTGTTAATTGGGAGGGTGTGGTGTACCGCAAAACGGAGGAAACGGACTTGTGTTGGAGCGCCTACGGTCGAAACGGGGGTCCTGTTCATCGAGAGGGGTGTGGCATACCGCAAAACGGGACTCCACTGGCTACTGTTCATCCAGCGTCTACTGCCTCGCTCTAGCCTTCACGGGCTACTGTTCATCCACCATCGACTTCCTCCACCTACTACTGTTCATCCCCCGTCGACTTCCTCCAGCCTCCACCAGCTACTATTCACCACAGGGTCCTGTTCATCCAGCCTACACCGGCTACTGTTCAACCAGCCCTCTCCATGGGGTCCTGTTCAACCACCCCTCCACGGGCTACTACTCAACAAGCCCTCCACCGGCTACTGTTCAACCAGCCCTCCACCGACTTTTGTTCATCCAGCCCTCCATGGGGTCCTGTTCATCCACCCCCAACTGGCTCGATCGAGGTCCTATTCATCCAGCGGCAACGACCTCTACTACCACGGGGTCTTGTTCATCTAACCCCCACCAGTAATTGTTCATTCAACCCCCAACAAGCTCACTATTCATCAAGAGACAGCAGGTTCGATCGGCTTCAGTTAGCAGCAGTAGAGAAGGAATCGCTCGATCGGGTTTAGTTAACAGCCAGATTGAACGATCGGTCGGGTTCAGTAACGCGTAGTCTGCAGTGCAATCGCTCAGGTTCAGTAGGCGAACGCCTCGCTCGGGTTCAGTTACAGCCCAACGCCTCGCACCCACGCGCGTACATGTACGAGAGAAACACGCAATCCCTCCGTGCATCGCTCGGCCCCGACCACCCACCGTAACCGGGAACTCCCTGATATTTTCCTCGCCCTCGCTTCTACCATAATTTTTTCATCATCGACGGCGCAAAGAATTTCATGCAGGTGCGTCTCCGGCCCGCCCAGGACGAAAAGCCCATTTTCTGTCATGATTCTTTGTCATAGAAGTAGGAGCCCACCACATCTATGATGATACCGGGTTTTGTCACAATTATCGTCATAGAAGTGTCATAAGCGTGACAGAAAAAATTCGATCGGCCCAAAATGTCACGGATGTGTGATTTTTTAGTGTTAGGATTTGTCACTCCGAGTATCGGAGAGGTATCTCTGGGCCCTGTCGGTAATACACATCATAAGCTTGCAAGCAAACAACTAAGGAGTTGGCCATGAGGAGATGTATTACGGAACGAGTAAAGAGACTTGCCGGTAACGAGATTGAACTAGGTATGAAGATACCGACGATCGAATCTCGGGCAAGTAACATACCGATGGACAAAGGGAATTATGTATGTTGTCATAACGTTTCGACCGATAAAGATCTTCGTAGAATATGTAGGAGCCAATATGAGCATCCAGGTTCCGCTATTGGTTATTGACCGGAGATATGTCACAGGAAGGGGTTCCGGGCACCCCTGGCAAAAGATATGGGCCTTATGGGCCAAGAGGGGAAACGCACCAGCCACAAGGGGCTGGTGCGCCCCCCATATGGGCCGTCCTAAGGATGATAAGGAAAGAGGAGAAGGGAAAGGAAGGTGTGGACTAGGATTCCCACTTCCTTCCCTCTCCCCCCTCTTTCCTTCCCCCTCCGACAAACATGGCAGGGGGGCGCGGCCAAGGGCAGGAGCCCAAGTAGGATTCGGTCCTACTTGGGGCACCCCTTTGCCTCTCCCCTCTCCCTCCCACCTATATATATGAGGAGGGGGTGCCTAGCACACGACAGACAATTGTTTAGCCGTGTGCGGTGCCCCCCTCCACTGTTTACTCCCTCGGTCATATTTTCGTAGTGCTTAGGCGAAGTGAAAATGCAACTATCCCTGGGTGGTTTTGGTAATTCCTAACAACATATAGCTCATTGAGCTAATACTATTTCAAGATAAACATTTCAGGAAAGCTCAATGATTGGCATGGCATGGATTAGAAATGTGGACTCCTCAAAATGCTAAGGACAAAAGATTGGCTCAAGCTCTAAAGCTCAAGACTCTACATTTTACTTTTAGTGATCCAAGATCACATTGAGTCCATAGGAAAAGCCAATACTACTAAAAGGGGATGAGGTGTTTCCTAATGGGTTACTTGCTCAAAATGCTCAGTGATATGCTCCAAAACCCCTCAACCACTTTCTCGTATCCACATTTGTCCCAAACCAAAAGTCAAAATCGGCCCCACCGAAACTTTCTATCCGGCGTCACCGAGTTCAGTTGACATAGCCACTGCCACAAAACCCTAGTCATTTCGGTCTCACCGATAGGGATCTCGATCTCACCGAGATGGGATTGCAAACTCTCTGTTTCCCTTCGTAACATTTCGGTCCAACCGAAATGAGCAATCGGTCCCACCGAGTTCGCATTGCAAACTCTCTGTTTCCCCTTCGTAACGTTTCGATCTCACCGAGATGAGCGAATCGCTCCCACCGAGTTTGCCTGACCAACGCTCTGGTTAGCTTATTACCAAAGTCGGTCTCACCGAGTTTGTGTAATTGGTCCCACCGAGATTACGTTATGCCCTAACCCTAATGAAATCGGTCTCACCGAGTTGACATGTCGGTCCCACCGAAAATCCTAACGTTCACATTTTGAACTAAATCGGTCTGACCGAGTTTCATTATTTGGTCCCACTAAGTTTGGTGATTTGTGTGTAACGGTTAGATTTTGTGTGGAGGCTATAAATACCCCTCCACCCACTCTTCATTCGTGGAGAGAGCCATCAGAACATGCCTACACTTCCAAACATACATTTTCTGAGAGAGAACCACCTACTCATGTGTTGAGGTCAAGATATCCCATTCCAACCATATGAATCTTGATCTCTAGCCTTCTCCAAGTTTCTTTCCACTCAAATCATCTTTCCACCAAATCCAAACATGCGAGAGAGAGTTGAGTGTTGGGGAGACTATCATTTGAAGCACAAGAGCAAGGAGTTCATCATCAACACACCATCTATTACCTTTTGGAGAGTGGTGTCTCCTAGATTGGTTAGGTGTCACTTGGGAGCCTCCGTCAAGATTGTGGAGTTGAACCAAGGAGTTTGTACGGGCAAGGAGATCGCCTACTTCGTGAAGATCTACCCTAGTGAGGCAAGTCCTTCGTGGGCGATGGCCATGGTGGGATAGGCAAGGTTGCTTCTTCGTGGGTGGAGTCCTCTGTGGACTCGCGCAACCGTTACCCTTCGTGGGTTGAAGTCTCCATCAACGTGGATGTACGATAGCACCACCTATCGGAACCACGCCAAAAATCTCCATGTCTACATTGCGTTTGCTCCCTCCAAACTCCTCCCTTTACCTTCATGTGCAATGTTTTACATTCCGCTGCTATACTCTTAGACTTGCATGTGTAGGTTGTTTACTTGACTAGTGCTAAGTTGCTAAAATCTGCCAAGACTTAAAATTGGGAAAAGGCAAGATTTTTATTTGGTCAAGTAGTCTAATCACCCCCCTCTAGACATACTTTCGATCCTACAAGTGGTATCAGAGCTTTGGTCTCCATTTGCCTTGATTTCCATAGCTTTTGGTGATCATAGCCTTGGTTTCACAACCTAGGAGAGTATGGCGTCTAGCGAGGGAAATTACCACCGTAGAGGTCCTTACTTTGATGGTACTAATTTTGCTAGTTGGAAGCATAAGATGAAAATGCATATTCTTGGACATAACCCCGCCGTTTGGGCTATTGTGTGTATTGGATTGCAAGGTGAATTCTTTGATGGGAGAGAACCGAACCGTGAAGCTACCGCGGAAGAGTTGAAGATGCTGCAATACAATGCTCAAGCTTGTGATATTCTCTTCAACGGATTGTGCCCCGAAGAATTCAACAAAATCAGCCGTCTTGAGAATGCAAAGGAAATTTGGGATACTTTGATTGATATGCACGAAGGTACCGACTCCGTCAAGGAATCCAAATTGGATGTGCTTCAAAGTCAACTTGACAAGTTCAAAATGAAGGATGGTGAAGGTGTCGCTGAAATGTACTCTAGGCTTGCTCTCATCACAAATGAGATTGCCGGCTTAGGAAGTGAAGAGATGACCGATAGATTCATCATCAAGAAGATCCTAAGAGCCTTGGATGGAAAATATGATACCGTGTGCACATTGATCCAAATGATGCCCAATTACAAAGATCTCAAGCCAACGGAAGTCATTGGAAGAATTGTTGCTCATGAGATGTCACTTAAGGATAAGGAAGAGCTCCACAACAAGTCAAGTGGTGCTTACAAAGCCTCATGTGATGCTCCCACATCATCAAGTGAGAAACAAGCCTTCAATGAAGAATTGAGCCTAATGGTGAAGAACTTCAACAAGTTCTACAAGAGTAGAAGCAAGGAGAGAAGTTCCAGGTCAAAGTCCTACAATGACAAAACATCTTCAAGTCGTGAACGAAATTGCTACAATTTTGGAAGACCCGGACAGTACTCCAATGAGTGTACGGCTCCCTACAAAAGAATAGAAGATTCTCCCAAAATAAGAAATAGAAGAGAAGAATCACCACCAAGAGAGAGAAGGAGTAGAGATGATCGCTATGAATGTAGACCCTCTCGGAGAAGCAAGGATTCGGAAAGGAAGGACAAATCATCAAAGAGCTACACAAAACGAAAACATCAAGCTCATGTTGGTGAATGGGTATCCGGCTCCGACTCCGGCCATCACTCTGAAAGAAGTTATCACTCCGACTCTGAATACACTCAAGATGAAGGTGTTGGTGGCCTAGCACTTGTGTCAACCAACTCCTACGACATATTTGACTCACCAAATGAAGGAATTGGAAGATGCTTCATGGCTAAAGGTCCAAAGGTAACACACCCCGAGTATGTTGGTTTCAATAGTGATGAAGATGATTTGCTAGGAGATGATGATTTACTTGTTGACAACTCTAGTTATGAAAACTATGATGAACCTGCTATTAATCATGCTAATCAAGATAAAACGAATGACGACGGTAAGAAGGAGATTGAGCGTCTAACTAAAGAACTAAACACTCTTAAGTTAGCTCATGAAACTACCTTGGAAGATCATCGAGAACTTTTAAAGACTCATGAGAAGCTACGCTTTCAAAAGCTCAACCTTGAGCAAGAGCATGAGTTCTTAAAAGCAATCAATGATGATCTTCGCAAGAAAAGCTCTTCTTACATTGCCAAGCGTTTACTCTTGTCTACTTACATGCCACAAGTAAAATCTAGCAACAAGAGTAAGAAAGATTCTTCAACTAGTAGTAACAATAACCATGCTAAATCCAATATTGTTGCTTCTAGTAGTTCTCTTGATTCCACTAATGATTCTCTTAGCCAAGTTACACTTGAGCAAGAAAATAGCTTATTGAAGGGAATTATAGAGAAAGGTGTTTACAAGAGCCTTGTCGGAAGTAAGCAATTTGAGGAAATTGTACGCAAGCAAGGAAGGCACCGGAAGAATCAAGGTGTTGGTTTTGAACGAAAGTTCAATGCGAATGGAGTTGAGTGGGAAGAAGATCAATACCCCAAGACGAAGTTTGTTCCTCAACAAGAGAAGTATGATCCCACTTCTTTCCAAGGAACACAAGCTCAAGATGATCTTCCACCACAAGACCACAAGCAAAAAGGCAAGGACAAGCTTCAAGAGGAGATTGATGCATTTTAAGAAGCTCCCAAGGCCTCGGTCAAGTGGGTTCCCAAGACTACAACAAGTTCCACTTCATCAAGTACGACTACAACTCCAAGGATTCCCATCAAGATGGTGTGGATCCTGAAGAAAAGGAACTAGAGAGTTCTTGAGGGTGAGTCCGCCAACATACTTCACTCATATCTTTTGGCAAGGACATGTGCAAACAACTTCCATATCTTGCACTAGTTCAAGGAGTCACAAACCCTCTTGTTGGTAAGACAAGGGACAAGGTAACCTAATGCTTTCATGGACATCATCTTATGTGAACATCACTCTATGTCTATGGATATCCTTGTTTGTTCCTTGTGGGACTAACCCGTGTAGGTATTGAAAGTGCAACTCACTCCAGTGGATTGCTCCAAATGATCTACATCAACATTGAGCATCTACATCTTCAACACCTACATGAAGTCATCATCGACAAAACCCAAGGTTAGTTCATCCCTCTAGGGGGGATATCACATCTAGGGGGAGCTTTACTCTAACCAATTGAGCTAAAGCAACTCTAATGATGTGAACACAACAATGCTTTATGTAAATGTGGTAACCCCACTTGTGCTTAAATGATGAGTATGACCTATGATCAAATGTTCTCATTTGACTCCTAAGTCAATATACTCATATATAGATGACCTAGTCATCACAAAATTGCTTGATAGATTCTAGAATGTTTGTGCATGCTTTGTCACATATTTCATTTGCCATTTTATTGTGTGAGCATGTTGATTGCATATTTTACTCATTCGAGGACATCCATTTGTTGCTTTGATTGTTTGGTTTTTTTCTCTTTTGCCAAATGGATGGACAAGAATGCCTAAGAACTCCCTCTAGCTATCTATGCTTTTCTCGTCTCAAATTCTATTCATGCTACATCACAAAGTTTGATCAAATCAGATTTGAACCACTCTGTGTGAGGAGCACTTGGAGTCCCCGATTCGTCATAGACTTAAACTTCCAAAATCTCTTTGTGCATTTCGGTATGACCGAGTCATCCAATTCGGTCACACCGAGTTCACTAAGTTGATCTAGGTTTTCCATCTTGGTGCAATCAATTTGAACTTTTCGGTCACACCGAGTTGCAGTAACCGCTTGCGATTCTGCATCTCGGTGCCACCGAGTTGTTCCACTTGGTCACACCGATAGGGTCGAGATATATAAACCCATGGGTGAGATTTTGGAAATTTCTTCAGACTCCTCAGCCCGCGCATGTATCCTGCTCTGCCTCCTCGGGTCTGCGGATCGTCTCCTCGCCACCAGCGACCTCCCACCGCTGGTTTCCATCGTCGTCAACGGATTTCTGCTCCGCCGTTGCTGCCGTAGCGAACTCCCGCTGAACTAGGGTATGGGTTTGACTCTATGTGCTATTCCTTTAACTCTGATTCATAGCACATTGCTTTGCCATGATCATGACCATGTATGCAAACAATCCATCCACTGAAAACTTCCTTTAGGTTAGATTGGATTTGAAAATTTAGGGTTAGGTCTCCGCCGAACTCATCTTAGACCGACCGAGTTTTAGAAATCGGTCTCACCGATTTGGCTTAGGCCATAGCACATGCATTTTCGGTCTGACCGAAAACTGCACATCGATGCGACCGAGTTCGACTCTGTGAAACCCTAGCAGTCTCGGTGCCACCAAACTGTGACTCGGTCTGACCGAGTTCACTAGTTTAGGCTCCAAAATTGCTTTGGTATCACCGAGTTTAACAGATCGATAGCTCCGAAATGCTTTCTGTGGGGAACCAAAACTATGTTTTTGAGTCATCTATTTTGCAAAAACTCTGCACTTTGTGATACTCATCCACTCTACCTCATCTACATCTATTCACAGGGTTTGCTGTCAGTAAGATTGCCAAGATGGCTAACCAGAGTGACAGTCAGAACAGATCTGAAGAACATGTGCAATTGAGTGAGGGTTCAGATCCCTCAAGCAGCTATGATGAGGGCAGTAGAAGCACACCTAGCAACTTGCCCAAAGCAGCCACCAGAACCAGGAAGAAGAGAACCTCAGACTCTGAGGATGAGGATTATGTGGCTGTTGAGGATGAGGCCACCTCAAAGAAGAAAGTGTTGAAGAAAGAATATGGCACAACTGCTGCAACAAAGCCAGGGATGCACAAGAAGGCACCTGCCAGAAGAATCCCAATGTCAAAGCCAAGGAAAGCTCCAACAGGAGAAACCATGAAATTCACCATAGAATCGGACGATGGTGAAGCAGCAGGAGATGACAAGAAAAAGAAGAGGGCAACAACCACAACTGCAAAAGTTCTCGTAAAATCAACTATGGTAAGAGATTCTGAAGAAGAGGAAGAAGAAGAGGATGCTCCAGCACCCAAAGCTCAGAAGCTCATGGGAGATGCTATTAAGTCAGGGGCTGCTCCATCAAAGCCCAAGCCAGCTCCCAAAGCTCAAGCTCAGAAACCCCCAAAGCCCAAGAGGAACACTAGAAGTATTCCTGCTGAAGAGAAGAACAAGGCCCAAGTGCCTCAAGTTGAAGAAGAGGATGATGAGTCTCTTATTTTGAGAAAACTGAAACCCAAGATTCCAGACCACAATGATGCTCATCCAGTGGCTGAAGACATGCACATCAGAAAAGATGTTGGACTGAGATTGTGGAGATAGTCTGATCCCTATGTTGTGAGGAGAAGGACTGCAGTTGATTACAAATTTCATGCCAAAGAACAACAAGACTTCTATGAGACAATTTTGCTTGACAAGAAGCCAATTGTATGTGACATGAGATGGGTTGATTGGGAATACCCCAAGGAGAAGGAAGATCACTTCCCAGGAGTCTATGACAGCTTCAAAGCATGTGGAGTTGACAAATTTGTTGGGCAGAATCTCACAAAATGGAATGATGAGCTGATCATGCAGTTTTACTCCACTGCTCACTTTTACCCAGATGGGAAGATCATATGGATGTCTGAAGGTACTAGGTACCAATCCACTATTGAAGAATGGGCCAAGCTGATCAATGCCCTAGAGGAACATAAAGATGACTTGGATGTGTATGCCAAGAAGAAGAAAGACCACAACTCAATGGCAAACATGTACAAAGAGATCCCAGATAAAGCTTTGGAGACACACAAGCTTGGATCTGTACATTACTTGTTGTCTGGTCTGCCTACCATCAACACAAATCCTAAGACACACACTGCTACCCAAGTCAGGAGATCACAAGATGATCAGAGGACATTCCATCAACCTGCTACAACTGTTTGATGTCCCTCAAAAGTTCAAAGTCATGAGCCTGATTGTAGAGACAATCAAGAGGACAGATGCTGACCAAAAGAGAAGTTGTTGGTATGCTCCACATATTCAGGAGCTCATCAATGCTAAGATGGGCACAGGAACATACTTGTTGGACAAGGAGCATCTACCTCTCTATCCTGAATTTGAAGACAACAAGGTCGTAATGAATGAGGAGGAACCATCATCAGCTCAAGTACAAGAGAAGAGAGCTAAAGCTAAGGTAGAGAAAGCTGCCAAGATGCCAAGTGTTGAGGAAGCATCTCAAGTTTTCCTGAAGAGCAAGCAAGATCAGCTTGCATATCTGATCCAATCTACACTAAGGATTGAGAAGGGCTTGGCCACCCTGACTCAAAACCAGGAGAGTCTGGAGAGGATCATAGAGACAAAATTTTATGATCTTGATCTGAAGGTTACTGAGATACAAACAGCAGTTGAGCAGCTCCAGGAGGAAGCAGAAGAGAGGAGAGGGAAGGCAACTACTGATGCTTTTCAGCGAGTGCCAAGGAGTCAGAGGTCTGCTGCAGTGCCTGTACCTGATTCTAGAGCTACATCATCTGCACCAGCAGCTACAGCTTTAGTGCCACCTCCAGCAGCCACTCCACCAGCTCCAACTACATCAATAGATGCCTTCGTCCTTGGAGTTCTCTCTACACCACCTCCCGAAGACCAAGCCTGAGAGACGCATAGCACTATGCATTTTCAAACTTTTTGGTAACTTGTTGCCAGAGGGGGAGAAATATGTATAGATCATAGGCTTCGAGAGAGAGAGAGAGAGTGTTTTGCCTTTTATCTCTCTTGCTTTTGGTTGAACCTTTTTATGCGCTTGGTTGATACTCTATGTCTTTGTCTGTGTGAGATACTTGTTTGATCATGTGATTGATCATATGCTACCTTAATGCTTGCTTCGATGATGTTATCTCTTATATTCCATTTATGATCACTCACTTTGATTGGTGATGAGTGCATGTTTTTTTATTTTTTATCATTTTGAGCGCTCCACCAAGATGTATGTGACATGGAAGAGTGACCCATGATCCAAATCGATTGTGCATTTGCATTCAGAAGCAAATTTTAAATAATGCACAAATTTAGGGGGAGCTCTTGCTTATCACATACTTCTCAAAGTGACGATGTTTTTCAATCTTATGATCATTTGTCGAAGCTTTGATCTATATGTTGTCGTCAATTACCAAAAAGGGGGAGATTGAAAGTTCAACTATCCCTGGGTGGTTTTGGTAATTCCTAACAACATATAGCTCATTGAGCTAATACTATTTCAAGATAAATATTTCAGGAAAGCTCAATGATTGGCATGGCATGGATTAGAAATGTGGACCCCTCAAAATGCTAAGGACAAAAGATTGGCTCAAGCTCTAAAGCTCAAGACTCTACATTTTACTTTTAGTGATCCAAGATCACATTGAGTCCATAGGAAAAGCCAATACTATTAAAAGGGGATGAGGTGTTGCTTAATGGGTTACTTGCTCGAAATGCTTAGTGATATGCTCCAAAAACCCTCAACCACTTTCTCATATTCACATTTGTCCCAAACCAAAAGTCAAACTCGGCCCCACCGAAACTTTCTATCCGGCGCCACCGAGTTCAGTTGACATAGCCACTGCCACAAAACCCTAGTCATTTCCTCACCGATAGGGATCTCGGTCTCATCGAGATGGGTGTGCAAACTCTCTGTTTCCCTTTGTAACATTTCGGTCCAACCGAAATGAGCGATCGGTCCCACTGAGTTCGCATTGCAAACTCTCTGTTTCCCCTTCATAACGTTTCGGTCTCACCAAGATGAGCGAATCGGTCCCATCGAGTTTGCCTGACCAACTCTCTGGTTAGCTTATTACCAAGTCGGTCTCACCGAGTTTGTATAATCGGTCCCACCGAGATTACGTTATGCCCTAACCCTAATGAAATCGGTCTCATCGAGTTGACATGTCGGTCCCACCGAAAATCCTAACGTTCACATTTTGAACTAAATAGGTCTGACCGAGTTTCATTATTCGGTCCCACCGAGTTTGGTGATTTGTGTGTAACGGTTAGATTTTGTGTGGAGGCTATAAATACCCCTCCACCCACTCTTCATTCGTGGAGAGAGCCATCAGAACATGCCTACACTTCCAACATACATTTTCTAAGAGAGAACCACCTACTCATGTGTTGAGGTCAAGATATCCCATACCAACCATATGAATCTTGATCTCTAGCCTTCTCCAAGTTGCTTTCCACTCAAATCATCTTTCCACCAAATCCAAATCTGTGAGAGAGAGTTGAGTGTTGGGAGACTGTCATTTGAAGCACAAGAGCTAGGAGTTCATCATCAACACACCATCTATTACCTTTTGGAGACTGGTGTCTCCTAGATTGGTTAGGTGTCACTTGGGAGCCTCCGTCAAGATTGTGGAGTTGAACCAAGGAGTTTGTACGGGCAAGGAGATCGCCTACTTCGTGAAGATCTACCCTAGTGAGGCAAGTCCTTCGTGGGCGATGGCCATGGTGGGATAGACAAGGTTGCTTCTTCATGGACCCTTCGTGGGTGGAACCCTTCATGGACTCGCGCAACCATTACCCTTCGTGGGTTGAAGTCTCCATCAACGTGGATGTACGATAGCACCACCTATCGGAACCACGCCAAAAATCTCCGTGTCTACATTGCGTTTGCTCCCTCTAAACTCATCCCTTTACCTTCATGTGCAATGTTTTACATTCTGCTGCTATACTCTTAGACTTGCATGTGTAGATTGTTTACTTGACTAGTGCTAAGTTGCTAAAATCTGCCAAGACATAAAATTGGGGAAAGGCAAGATTTTTATTTGGTCAAGTAGTCTAATCACCCCCCTCTAGACATACTTTCAATCGTACACGAAGCCTTGCGAGGATCACTTCACCATCACCATCACCACGCCGCTGTGCTGACGGAACTCATCTACTACCTCGACGTCTTGCTGGATCAAGAAGGTGAGGACGTCACCAAGCTGAACGTGTGCAGAATGCGGAGGTGCCGTGCGTTCGGAACTTGATCGGTTGAAGCGCGAAGAAGTTCGACTATGTCATCCGCGTTGTGAAACGCTTCCGCTTACGGTCTATGAGGGTACATAGTGCTGACCCACAAGTATAGGGGATCTATCGTATTCCTTTTGATAAGTAAGAGTGTCGAACCCAACAAAGAGCAGAAGGAAATGACAAGTGGTTTTCAGCAAGGTATTCTCTGCAAGCACTGAAATTATCGGTAACAGATAGTTTTGTGATAAGATAATTCGTAACGAGTAACAAGTAAATACAATAACTAAGGTGCAGCTAGATGGCCCAATCCTTTTTGTAGCAAAGGACAAGCCTGGACAAGCCTTCCCCCAGGATACATGGGAATTGTTGTCAAGTTAGTTTTCATCATGCTCATATGATTAGCGTTCGTTACTTTGATAATTTGATATGTGGGTGGACCGGTGCTTGGGTGCTGCTGTGACGCCCCCGATTTGACCGTACACTAATCATGCACGCAAATGTGTACGATCAAGATAAGGGACTCACGGGAAGATATCACAACACAACTCTACAACATAAATAAGTCATACAAGCATCATAATACAAGCCAGGGGCCTCGAGGGCTCGAATACAAGTGCTCGATCATAGACGAGTCAGCGGAAGCAACAATATCTGAGTACAGACATAAGTTAAACAAGATTGCCTTAAGAAGGCTAGCACAAACTGGGATACAGATCGAACGAGGCATAGGCCTCCTGCCTGGGATCCTCCTAACTAACTCCTGGTCGTCGCCAGCGGGCTGCACGTAGTAGCAGGCACCTCCAGTGTAGTAGGAGTCGTCGTCGATGGTGGCATCTGGCTCCTGGGCTCCAGCATCTGGTTGCGACAACCAGATAGAAAGGAAAGGGGGAAAAGAGGAAGGAAAGCAACCGTGAGTACTCATCCAAAGTACTCGCAAGCAAGGAGCTACACTACATATGCATGGGTATATGTGTAAAGGGGCATATCAGTGGACTGAACTGCAGAATGCCAGAATAAGAGGGGGATAGCTAGTCCTGTCGAAGACTACGCTTCTGGCCATCTCCATCTTGCAGCATGTAGGAGGGAGTAGATGGTAAGTTCACCAAGTAGCATCGTATAGCATAATGCTACCCGGTGATCCCCTCCTCGTCGCCCTGTTAGAGAGTGAACACCGGGTTGTATCTGGCACTTGGAAGGGTGTGTTTTATTAAGTATCCGGTTCTAGTTGTCATAAGGTCAAGGTACAACTCCGGGTCGTCCTTTTACCGAGGGACACGGTTATTCGAATAGATAAACTTCCCTACAGGGGTGCTCCACATAACCCAACACGCTCGATCCCATTTGGTCGGACACACATTTCTGGGTCATGCCCGGCCGCGGAATATCAACACGTCGCAGCCCCACCTAGGCTCAACAGAGAGGTCAACACGCCGGTCTAAATCCTATGCGCGCAGGGGTCTGGGCCCATCGCCCATTGCACACCTGCACGTTGCGTACGCGGCCGGAAGCAGACCTAGCCTAGCAGGCATTCCAGTCCAATCCGGCGCGCGCCGCTCCGTCGCTGACGTCAAGAAGAGCTTCGGCTGATACCACGACGTCGAGTGCCCATAACTGTTCCCGCGTAGTTGGTTAGTGCGTATAGACCAAATGGCCAGACTCAGATCAAATACCAAGATCTCGTTAAGCGTGTTAAGTATCCGCGAACGCCGACCAGGGCCAGGCCCACCTCTCTCCTAGGTGGTCTCAACCTGCCCTGTCGCTCCGCCATAAAGTAACAGTCGGGGGCCGTCAGGAACCCAGGCCCACCTCTACCGGGATGGAGCCACCTGTCCTTTCAGCCCCCTCATCAGAATCACTTGCGGGACTCACCGAGCCGACCCGACTTCAGTCACCACATGTGTCATGTATATAAAGTATATAGTATATACCCGTGATCACCTCCCGAAGTGATCACGGCCCAGTAGTATAGCATGGCAGACGGACAAGAGTGTAGGGCCACTGATGGAACACTAGCATCCTATACTAAGCAGTAGGATAGCAGGTAAGGGTAACAACTGTAGCAACAGTGACAGGCTATGTATCAGAATAGGATTAACCGAAAGCAGTAACATGCTACACTACTCTAATGCAAGCAGTAGAGAGTAGAGTAGGCGATATCTGGTGATCAAGGGGGGGGGCTTGCCTGGTTGCTCTGGCAAGTAGGAGTCGTCAACTCCGTAGTCGAACTGGGGGTCGCCGGTAGTCTCGGGGTCTACCGGAAAGAAGTAACGGAGGGGGAACACAATAAATAACAAAGCAATCAAAGCAACACAAAGCGTAACATGACAATACACGGTGCTAGGTATGCCCTAACGCGGTAGTAGGTGATACCGACGAAGGGGGGAAACATCCGGGAAGGTGTTCCCGGTGTTTCGCATTTTCGGACAGATGAACCAGAGGTGAAATGTTACAGGTTGACTATGCTAGGGATGCGTGGCGGACGAACGGGCTGCGTATCTGGTTTCGTCTCGTCGTTCTGAGCAACTTTCATGTACAAAGTATTTTCATCCGAGCTACGGATTATTTTATATTAATTTATAAAGATTTAAACATTTTCTAGATTTTAATAAATTAATTTAATTCGAAATTTAATTAATGCATCAGCATGACATCAGCATGACGTCAGCAGTCAACATTGACCGTTGACCTGGTCAACCTGACAGGTGGGTCCCACCTATCAGGGGCTGTTAGCTAATTAACAGTAGTTAATTAGGTTAATTAATCTTAATTAGTTATTATTAACAGGATTAATTAAGTTATTTAATTATCTTTATTATTTATTTATTTATTTATTTATTTTAATTAATTAATTTTTTAAAAAAATCCTTTTTTATATATGTTCTGTGGGCGGGCCCCACTGTCTTAGGCCTATCTGGCCAGGGCGGGGGCCCCTGTGGTCAGTGACAGAGGGTGGGGCGGCGGTTGTGGCCGGCCAGCCACGGCTGTGCCGCGCGCACGCGGCCACTTGGCGAAGCCAGGGCACGGCGAGGCCGGAACGGGGCCGGAGCGGGCGCGTGGGCGCCGACGCCCGACGCGGCCAACAGGGGAGGGGGAGGAAGGGGTCGGCGCGTCGCCCGTGGCCGGGGCCGGAGCAGCAGCGTGGCGGGGCGAGGGGACAGGGCGGCGCGACGAGACCAGGTGGGACGACGAGCGTGGGCGGCTGCGACTGGGCTCGACGGGCGCGTGCGGCCGAGGCGTGGTGGCGGCAGCAGCAGGCAGCACCAGCAGCGGCGGGGGCAGGCAGAGCGAGCGCACGCGCGGGCGGCCATGCAATTGCACGAGCTGGCGCGTGAAGGCGAAGCGGGGCACGAGCTGGGGCGCGCAGGCGGTTGCTGGATGCGGCGGCGGCGCGGCCACAACGCGAGGCGGGGGTGCGGTGAGCGCGAGGAGCGCGGACATCAGCGGGGAAAGGAGCGACGGGGGCGCTCACATGCGTTGACGAGAGAGGGGGCGGCGTGGCTTGTTGGAGCCGGCGAGGGAGAGGCGGGGAGGCATCGACGAGGCCGGGCGACGGCGTGGCGGAGCCGGAGACGGCGGGCGGCGAAGCAGGTACTCCCCGGCTCCGATCCAGCGGTGTGGGAGTCGAAGGCGAGGCGAGCGGAGGTCCAGGGCATGGCGGCGATGAGGCGGCGGCGACGGCAGGGACTACGGGCGGCGAAGGGGTCGATGCCCCCCGATCTGGATCGGGGGAGGGGCAGAGGAGGGGATTGTGTGGGGGGGAGTGGGGTGACTCGGGGGTTAGGGTTTCCTGGGGTGGGGGATAAGGGAGGCCGGTTGGGCCAGGGTGGAGCTGGGCCAGTGGGGTTGATGGCCTGCTGGGCCGGAGCCAAGGGGGATCCTTTTCCTTCTTCTTTGTTTTCTTTTTATTTATCCTTTTCGATTTATTATAGTTTCTATTTATTTTAGATTTAATAAAATACAAAAGTGGCACCTAACTTAGTGTTACAAATTGTGCCTTTGCCACTATTAATTTAGTTCTTCAAAATAAAAGGGTTTGTAATTGTTTATTCTTTTTTAAAAGAATTTAAGTAATTGTTTAGCCCCTGTTTTAATTAATTTCTTGCATCTAAACATTTTATCAAAATGTGGTTTTTCCACCACAATCAGCCATGATTTATTTTCTAAATTTTGAACCTTTTAGTTTTTAGTTTTAGTTTAGTTTTCTTTATTGAAAACTTTTATTGTTTGCCTCTATTTTAATTTAAATTTGTATCGATTTTGAACCATCGCGAGATCGACAACAGTAACCGTGGTGACGTGGCATCATTAGCGTGGGATTACTGTAGCCTAATTATCCAGGCGTCACAATTCTCCTCCACTACAAGAAATCTCGTCCCGAGATTTAAGAGGTAGTGAAAGGGGGAAGGTTTAGTTACGAAATTCTAACGGATCTTCTTGGCCTTGGTTACTCTTCTCGAAGAGGTCGATCCATTAAGTTGATGCCTTCATTTCTCTGCTTGAAGTCATCATGATGAAGCCGGCATCCTTTCTTCAGGACCACCATCGTACTTACGGAAAAGGTTAAGGGGGAAGACTCGGGAAGGACGAAGCTCAACACATGCTAGGTACCTGGGGGCTATCTCAGTGAACGAGGCGTAGATGCATCTCTCGAGTTGAAATTTAAGAAAGTCATCGAGAGCAAGGTAAGAATGTGCAATAAGAAGTTTCAAGCGGATAGGCAATCGTTCGATGTCCGAAAAAGTGTGTGAAAGGGTTTCAGAGCATCGAGATTAAGTATTGCATCTGTTATCAGAACAGATCACTAGGAAGGTGGCTCATGAATTGCATACGAAGCCAAGCGTAAGGGACAACTTTCAAAATAGGGGTGTACAGGAGAGTCAGGTTTCTATCCTGTGGAACTGTGGGTTATGGGCCCACCATGTGGGTTAAAGTAGAAAGGGGGCTGACATCTTGCATGACCATGTAAGCAAGGCATGTCAGAGGATAGCCCGTCAATTATGTTGGCGACAATATCGGTACCAAGGGCGAGGGACGAAGAGAACCATTTTCCTGCTCGTTGAACGAGGCGGACCAATAGGCAAGGTTCTCGTCCATCGGTGGTTACCAGAATGTCACCAACAATAGTAACAGGGTCTTACTGACAGAGTTGTACACCGAGGTGTTTACATAAGCAGAAGAATATTACTGCTTAGATCATACAGATCACCAGAAAGGTTAAACAATACAATGTAAAGGAAAAGGTGATCATCAGATTGAATAGAACAATGGAAAGGAAAATGTGTTTAAACACATTATTCAGGGGTATATCCTTCCCAAGGACAAACATAGCATGATATTCGTGGCAGGATATAATGTAGAAAACCCTTTAGGTAAGGGGAGAGAAATTTCATGAGATTACCCATACAACGGTGTTTGGATAATTGAGCAAGAAACAATTAGCATTGGGATAAGTGTTCTTGTTGAAAATCGGAGTACCACAGACATGCTTCGAGATAGCATTGACATGGTCTTCAAGCAAAGGTCGGACTTGGATACAAAAAGGATTCATCAGGAACAACATATAGAATAAGTCTTTCAATTTCCTCATGGAAGAATGGTTAACCTTGCTAAAAAGGAAATTATAACAAAAGGTCCTCTGGCTAGGGGTGCTAAGCAAAGACACCACCTTACCGGGTTGTATAAAGACCAACATTATAACTCTTGGAATTATGTTCCAACCATCATATCTGACCGAGATTCAGATCTGATCGGTGTTAGGATAACTCAGATTCAGGATGCCTGAGAAGAAAGGTGCAACACAAATTGTCGAAACGACATCGAAGATTCTCGGGAGATGAACTATGGAAGCGAGTTCCGAACAAGGGTTCATCGTTAAGTCAAGGAGAGGTGAGGAGGTGACTGATTGACTCAGCGACAATCCATTGAGATTTCCAAAAGATGGATTTCCACAACTATGTGAACAAGGAGATAACATTAGCTAGATCGAATGACTTAATGATGTATGCTCGAGGAAAACATACACAATTAAACATTGGTTGAAAGGTGCACCCGAATATGGGCTTAGGTAGCATGATCAATGTTAGAATGGTGATTCGATAACCAATACACAAGGAATGAAACTACCGTTCATTAACTTACAAGCAATAGGGTTGCTGGAAGTTTTGAATTTTACACATCACAGTTCATTTGTGGGTACTTCGGTTAAAATCAACATGGGGACCAAGAACTGAATGTAGACGGCAAGATGTATTACTATATCAAGAATTCTTAAGGGGTGGTGAAATTCTCAAGACATTCTTGATATAAAAGATGGTAATACTCTAAGGTAAAGAAGAACAAATGTTGGATAGCAAGGAACTCAAGGTATAACACAGAACACGAACAAGTTTGTGTTGGAGGGAAGGCAATAAAGTGGTCGATGACAACACAAATCATCGAGGGCAAGGATGGTATTTCTCATCATGAATTCAATTGATATCCTGGAAGAGCTCTCAATGCTGATGATGATCACGACACATTTGTCGAGAGGTTTCATGAAGATGTAATCGATCGGTGATGACATCAAGTTAAAGGAATGATGAAGCGAAAGGTTATTCGAAACAAGGGTACGACACAAACTCGAAATTAATCTTGCTATTCAAGAACCAATGATATGACGAGGAAGAACGATGTAGGATTAGCTCACCGTCGAAATTTGTGCTCCGGGAAGAAGGACCCGGTAGCACAGTTAAAATTGGCACGACAAGGCTATAGCCAAGCAGGCTAGGAATGACGTGATTGAGGTTAAACTCGTAAGTAATGAAGGTTACCAAGAGTTGCTCAATCGCGATGCGGACTCGATTCAGTTATCGATGTCCTTGAGTGTTTAATAACTCGGAGCCCGTGAAAAATTGGAATCAATGAGAATGTAATACTTGATGGAGAACTCATATGAAGTTATGCAGTTCCGTGATAATCTCGAGATACTTGAGGGTACTACTCAAGGGAAGATCAGCATAGAAACTGAACTGGAGTGCAGACTTGCAATAGCAGATATTTTAATCTTGTCATGATAGATGAGGCAATGGAATGGTTTCCTTCCAGATGTATTGAATATGGTTAGAATGGTTGAAACCATAACTGCAAGGGATCCAATTTACTGCACCGGAAGAATCATTCGAATGTTTAAATATTCTTACAAGAAGCTTTCATGATAAGTTCCACATCGTGTCCGTGGGCATGAACACAAATGTTCAAGGTCGACTCCCACTCCTGCAATGCATAACCTTTCATTCACTTCTCGTTTACGAAGAAGTTGTAGTGCTGAAATTTTATCTGGCGAAGCACCAGAAGAGTATGACTCGTGAAAACTTTCGGGTTCACACGGATTAGAGAAGGCTTCAATCCATAGGGGCATCTTGGGAACATATACCGCAAACTTTAGGAGTAAATAACACAAGCTCGAAAGGAGAGCATTGTTGACAAAGCATAGGATACAATTTACCAAAGGCATTATGTATCCGAGAAAAGACTCACAAAGTTATTGAATATGAAGGACGTCGTCGGATAAAATCCAACAAGGTTCTGATGGTCCATAAGGGATCTGGTGTGAGCATCGGTACTCAACCAGAAGAAAAAGCATGTAAGGAGATCAGATGATAGAAACAACTGACTACTTCAGAGCTCATTTGCAAAAGAATTATGAATTCCAAGACAAGGGATCAGAAGCAATGCTCTGATTAGGGATGGATAAGCTGAATAGCCTTAGGGGTACAAACGACGACGATTTGATTGGTCGAGATCCAGCTCATGTTAAAAATGATGTCTGAGCCAGAAGGATGAATTCTAGGATCTGATTGAGGATTGCGAGCATTCGCAACATATTGAATCAATGGACTCAAAAAGATAATGACAAAGGGTGCCAATAAGATTTCGAGACTTATGGGATTAATCATTATGCAAGTAAGCAAGAATTTCAAGAGCAAAAAGGCTCCTGAGGATTTTTGAAAGATCGAATGGTATTTTGAACACTTTTGTGAAATACTTGAATCAACTGGGGATGAGCGGATACTCGGTAAGTGCGAGAATTATCTGTAGGGGTATTCAGGTGACAAAGAACAACAAGGCAGTAAGCTCAAGAATTCTCGGAACAACAAAGATAATTTCGGGGTATCTTGTAATAACAAGATCAACTGGGAAATATTGTATGAATGGCGAGTGTACGCGGTTATCCATAGGAGTTTATCGATGAAAGGGAATTGCAAAAGCGATGAACACAAGTTCTCGGGTTATCAGCGGAGAGTATCTTCAGGGTCTTCACGTGCAGGAGACGATCATCAGTAATAAGGGGCTCTCCGGGTGAAAGTGATAACGAGATCCTAATGTTAGATTTAGCAAAATTCACTTAACCTGAATAGAAGAGAGATCAGAGTCCCAGAGTATAGACAAGGAGTAAAAGATCCTAATACCACCCAATGGCGACGTGGGCCCGTAAGACACACAGCCATGTTAGTAAAAGTTTTTGCAATGTCTAGACTCGACTTCGGCCAAGGAGTTGGAAAGGGGGATTCCTACAGGCAGTCGGCTCTGATACCAACTTGTGACGCCCCCGATTTGACCGTACACTAATCATGCACGCAAATGTGTACGATCAAGATCAGGGACTCACGGGAAGATATCACAACACAACTCTACAACATAAATAAGTCATACAAGCATCATAATACAAGCCAGGGGCCTCGAGGGCTCGAATACAACTGCTCGATCATAGACGAGTCAGCGGAAGAAACAATATCTGAGTACAGACATAAGTTAAACAAGATTGCCTTAAGAAGGCTAGCACAACTGGGATACAGATCGAACGAGGCATAGGCCTCCTGCCTGGGATCCTCCTAACTAACTCCTGGTCGTCGCCAGTGGGCTGCACGTAGTAGCAGGCACCTCCAGTGTAGTAGGAGTCGTCGTCGATGGTGGCATCTGGCTCCTGGGCTCCAGCATCTGGTTGCGACAACCAGATAGAAAGGAATGGGGGAAAAGAGGAAGGAAAGCAACCGTGAGTACTCATCCAAAGTACTCGCAAGCAAGGAGCTACACTACATATGCATGGGTATATGTGTAAAGGGGCATATCAGTGGACTGAACTGCAGAATGCCAGAATAAGAGGGGGATAGCTAGTCCTGTCGAAGACTACGCTTCTGGCCATCTCCATCTTGCAACATGTAAGAGAGAGTAGATGGTAAGTTCACCAAGTAGCATCGTATAGCATAATCCTACCCGGTGATCCCCTCCTCGTCGCCCTGTTAGAGAGCGAACTCCGGGTTGTATCTGGCACTTGGAAGGGTGTGTTTTATTAAGTATCCGGTTCTAGTTGTCATAAGGTCAAGGTACAACTCCAGGTCGTCCTTTTACCGAGGGACACGGCTATTCGAATAGATAAACTTCCCTGCAGGGGTGCACCACATAACCCAACACGCTCGATCCCATTTGGCCGGACACACTTTTCTGGGTCATGCCCGGCCGTGGAAGATCAACACGTTGCAGCCACACCTAGGCTCAAGAGAGAGGTCAACACGCCGGTCTAAATCCTATGCGCGCAGGCGTCTGGGCCCATCACCCATTGCACACCTGCATGTTGTGTACGCGACCGGAAGCAGACCTAGCCTAGCAGGCGTTCCAGTCCAATCCGGCGCGCGCCGCTCCGTCGCTGACGTCAAGAAGAGCTTCGGCTGATACCACGACGTCGAGTGCCCATAACTGTTCCCGCGTAGTTGGTTAGTGCGTATAGACCAAATGGCCAGACTCAGATCAAATACCAAGATCTCGTTAAGCGTGTTAAGTATCCGCGAACGCCGACCAGGGCCAGGCCCACCTCTCTCCTAGGTGGTCTCAACCTGCCCTGTCGCTCCGCCATAAAGTAACAGTCGGGGGACGTCAGGAACCCAGGCCCACCTCTACCGGGATGGAGCCACCTGTCCTTTCAGCCCCCTCATCAGAATCACTTGCGGGTACTCACCGAGCCGACCCGACTTCAGTCACCACATGTGTCATGTATATAAAGTATATAGTATATACCCGTGATCACCTCCCGAAGTGATCACGACCCAGTAGTATAGCATGGCAGACGGACAAGAGTGTAGGGCCACTGATGGAACACTAGCATCCTATACTAAGCAGTAGGATAGCGGGTAAGGGTAACAACTGTAGCAACAGTGATAGGCTATGCATCAGAATAGGATTAACCGAAAGCAGTAACATGCTACACTACTCTAATGCAAGCAGTAGAGAGTAGAGTAGGCGATATCTGGTGATCAAGGGGGGGGCTTGCCTGGTTGCTCTGGCAAGTAGGAGTCGTCAACTCCGTAGTCGAACTAGGGGTCGCCGGTAGTCTCGGGGTCTACCGGAAAGAAGTACCGGAGGGGGACACAATAAATGACAGAGCAACCAAAGCAACACAAGGCGTAACATGACAATACGCGGTGCTAGGTGTGCCCTAACGTGGTAGTAGGTGATACCCACGAAGGGGGGAAACATCCGGGAAGGTATTCCCGGTGTTTCGCGTTTTCGGACAGATGAACCAGAGGTGAAATGTTACAGGTTCACTATGCTAGGGATGCATGGCGAGTGAACGGGCTGCATATCTGGATTCGTCTCGTCGTTCTGAGCAACTTTCATGTACAAAGTATTTTCATCCGAGCTACGGATTATTTTATATTAATTTATAAAGATTTAAACATTTTTTAGATTTTAATAAATTAATTTAATTCGAAATTTAATTAAGGCATCAGCATGATGTCAACATGACTTCAGCAGTCAACGTTGACCGTTGACCTGGTCAACCTGACAGGTGGGTCCCACCTGTCAGGGGCTGTTAGCTAATTAACAGTAGTTAATTAGGTTAATTAGTTATTAGGTTAATTAATCTTAATTAGTTATTATTAACAGGATTAATTAAGTTATTTAATTATCTTAATTAATTATCTTTATAATTTATATATATATTTATTTTTATTAATTATTTTTTTTAAAAATCCTTTTTTATATACGTTCTGTGGGCGGGCCCCACTGTCATAGGCCTATCTGGCCAGGGCGGGGGCCCCTGTGGTCAGTGACCCAGGGTGGGGCGGCGGCTGTGGCCGGCCAGCCACGGCTGTGCTGCGCGCACGCGGCCACTGGGCGAAGCCAGGGCACGGCGAGGCCGGAACGGGGCCGGAGCGGGTGCGTGGGCGCCGGCGCCCGACGCGGCCAGCAGGGGAGGGGGGAGGAAGGGGTCGGCGCGTCGCCCGTGGCCGGGGCGAGGGGACAGGGCGGCGCGACGAGACCAGGTGGGACGACGGGCGTGGGCGGCTGCGACTGGGCTCGACGGGCACGTGCGGCCGAGGCGTGGTGGCAGCAGCAGCAGGCAGCACCAGCAGCGGCGGGGGCAGGCAGAGCGAGCGCACGCGCGGGCGGCCGTGCAATTGCACGAGCTGGCGCGTGAAGGGCGAAGCGGGGCACGAGCTGGGGTGCGCAGGCGGTTACTGGATGCGGCGGCGGCGCGGCCACAACGCGAGGCGGGGGTGCGGTGAGCGCGAGGAGTGCGGACAGCAGCGGGGAAAGGAGCGACGGGGGCTCACATGCGTTGACGAGAGAGGGGCGGCGTGGCTTGTTGGAGCCGGCGAGGGAGAGGCGGGGAGGCATCGACGAGGCCGGGCGACGGCGTGGCGGAGCCGGAGACGGCGGGCGGCGAAGCAGGTACTCCCCGGCTCCGATCCAGCGGCGTGGGAGTCGAAGGCGAGGCGAACGGAGGTCCAGGGCATGGCGGCGATGAGGTGGCGGCGACGACAGGGACTACGGGCGGCGAAGGGGTCGATGCCCCCCGATCTGGATCGGGGGAGGGGCAGAGGAGGGGATTGTGTGGGGGAGTGGGGTGACTCGGGGGTTAGGGTTTCCTGGGGTGGGGGATAAGGGAGGCCGGTTGGGCCAGGGTGGAGCTGGGCAGTGGGGTTGATGGCCTGCTGGGCCGGAGCCCAGGGGGATCCTTTTCCTTCTTCTTTGTTTTCTTTTTATTTATCCTTTTCGATTTATTATAGTTTCTATTTATTTTAGATTTAATAAAATACAAAAGTGGCACCTAACTTAGTGTTACAAATTGTGCCTTTGCCACTATTAATTTAGTTCTTCAAAATAAAAGAGTTTGTAATTGTTTATTCTTTTTTAAAAGCATTTAAGTAATTGTTTAGCCCCTGTTTTAATTAATTTCTTGCATCTAATTTTTTTTATCAAAATGTGGTTTTTCCACCACAATCAGCCATGATTTATTTTCTAAAGTTTGAACATTTTAGTTTTCAGTTTTAATTTAGTTTTCTTTATTGAAAACTTTTATTGTTTGCCTCTATTTTAATTTAAATTTGTATCGATTTTGAACCATCGCGAGATCGACAACAGTAACCGTGGTGACGTGGCATCATTAGCGTGGGATTACTGTAGCCTAATTATCCGGGCGTCACAGCTGCCCTTCCTTGGACAAGCCTCCCACTTGTCATTAACCCCTCTCGCAAGCATCCGCAACTACAAAAGAAGTATTAAGGTAAACCTAACCATAGCATGAAACATATGGATCCAAATCAACCCCTTACGAAGCAACGCACAAACTAGGGTTTAATCTTCTGTCACTCTAGCAACCCATCATCTATTTATTACTTCCCAATGCCTTCCCCTAGGCCCAGATAATGGTGAAGTGTCATGTAGTCGACGTTCACATAACACCACTAGAGGAGAGACAACATACATCTCATCAAAATATCGAACGAATACTAAATTCACATGATTACTTATAGCAAGACTTCTCCCATGTCCTCAGGAATAGACATAACTACTCAGAAAACATATTTATGACCAAGATCAGAGGAGTATTAATTATCATTAAGGATCTGAAAATATAATCTTCCACCGGATAAACCAACTAGCATCAACTACAAGGAGTAATCAACACTACTAGCAACCCACAGATACCAATCTGAGGTTTTGGGACCAAGATCGAATACAAGAGATGAACTAGGGTTTGAGAGGAGATGGTGCTGGTGAAGATGTTGATGTAGATTGACCCCCTCTCAATGAGAGGATCGTTGGTGATGACGATGGCTTCGATTTCCCCCTCCCGGAGGGATGTTTCCCCGGCCGAACAGCTCCGCCGGAGCCCTAGATTGGTTCTGCCCAGGTTCCGCCTCGAGACGGCGGCGCTTCGTCCCGAAAGCTTCCTTCTGATTTTTTCCAGGTCAAAACACACCATATAGCCAAAGATAGGCACCGGAGGCCTGCCAGGGGCGCACAAGGTCGGGGGCACGCCCAGGGTGTAGGGCATGCCCTCCACCCTTGTGACTGGATGATGGCCCCCCTCCGGTACTTTCTTCGCCCAATATTTTTTATATATTCCAAAAACATGCTCCGTGAAGTTTCAGGACTTTTGGAGTTGTGTAGAATAGGTCTCTAATATTTGCTCCTTTTCTAGTCCAAAATTCCAGCTGCCGGCATTCTCCCTCTTCATGTAAACCTTATAAAATAAGAGAGAATAGGCATAAGTATTGTGACACAATGCGTAATAACGTCCCATAATGCATTAAATATCAATATAAAAGCATGATGCAAAATTGACATATCAACTCCCCCAAGCTTAGACCTCGCTTGTCCTCAAGCGAAAGCCGATATCGAAAAATATGTCCACATGTTTAGAGATAGAGGTGTCGATAAAAATAAAATACAGACATGAGGGCATCATGATTATCTTTAGAATAGTAGCATATAATGCCATATAATTTCTTATGTTAAAGTAAAAATTCATTCACAAGGTAAAGTATGAATCAGAAACTTCATTAAAAACTAACAAACTATGATCTCAGTCATTGAAGCAATTGCTATTTATTGTAAAATCAGAAAGAGTCAATTAAAGAGCTTTTCACCAAGTCCACATACTCAGCTATCATTTAGTCTTTTACAATTGCTAACACTCACGTGATATTTATGGGTCCAAAGCTTCAATCGGACATAGAGAAAGATAGGGGCTTATAGTTTCGCCTCCCAACCTTTTACCTCAAGGGTAACATTAACCATAATACTTTATGATAGCCTACATCCGAGTGGATATATATATATCCGGATCTCTCCAACACATAGTGCTTGCCAAAGGAAAAACTGTAAAAAGGAAAGGTGATGATCACCATGACTCTTGTATAAGGGTAGAAGATAAAAGTAAAAGATAGGCCCTTCGCTGAGGGAAGCAGAGGTTTTCATGCGCTTTTATGGTTGGATGTACAAAATCTTAGTGCAAAATAACGTCACTTTATATTGCCGCTTGTGATAAAGACCTTTATTATGCAGTCCATCGCTTTTATTTCTTCCATATCACAAGTTCGTATAAAGCTTATTTTCTTCACATTAATAGATCATACATATTTAGAGAGCCATTTTTATTGCTTGCACCGATGACAACTTACTTGAAGGATCTTACTCAATCCATAGGTAGGTATGGTGGACTCTCATGGCAAAACTGGGTTTAGGGATGTTTGGAAGCACAAGTAGTATCTCTACTTGGTGCAACGAATTTGGCTAGCATGAGGGGGAAAGGCAATAAGCTCAACATGTTGGATGATCCATGACAATATAACTTCTATTCGGATATAAGAAAACATAACCTATTATGTTGTCTTCCTTGTCCAACATCAACCTTTTAGCATGGCATATTTTAATGAGTGCTCACAATTACAAAAGATATCCAAGATAGTATATTTATATGTGAAACATCTCTTTCTTTATTACTTCTTATTAATTGCAACAATGACCCAAACTATGTTTGTCAACTCTCAACAACTTTTATTCAACATACTCCTTATATGTGAAGTCATTACTCTCCCAATATATGATCTTTTTATTTATTTTTATTCTTTACTTTATTTAATTCCCTCAAAATCATAGCAAGAAAACAAAGCCCTCAACTCAAAATTACTCTTTATTATATATATCTCACGGACTCAATTACATAGATAGAGATCGAAGCAAAACTCAAAGCTAGATCATACTAAAACTTTATTCTACTAGATCAAGATATGACCAAAAGGATCGAACTAAGTAAAACAATAAAGATAAAGACGTGAAGGTGATATGATACAGGGGCACTCCCCCAAGCTTGGCAGTTGCCAAGGGGAGTGCCCATACCCATATACTTAGATCTCTTTCTTCGGAGGTGATGATGTAATATTATTAGTGGTGATGCCTCTTAGGATAAGATTCTCTTCCTCGAGCTTATTAATTTGCTGCTTAAGATCCATTACTTCCTTGCGAAGTTTACCCGTGACGGCTAGAGATCCATCCACCCACGGATGTTTCCTCGCTGCGGGAGAAAAAGCAACACTCTTTTTCATATTTTCATAAGAGAGAAATCTAGCATTGGGAGGAATAACCGAATTTGGTATTGCTGAGCTCTGAAGTTCCTCCAGCATGAATCTAGTTTGAAGACGAGAGGTAACTTCTTGATCGTCCTCCATGGCACCCACCCTTTTTAAGTCAGCCTCCATCTCTTCCTCGTTGATTGCCCGAAGTGGTCAACTTTGTTGTATGCTCTTGGGTCCAGTGTCGGGTGAGATAGCCGACTCTCCCCAACCAATTCAAAAATGAAAACAGAGGATTTTGTCGTGGTACGGTGGTCAAAACCTTCGGGAGATTATAAAATGAATTTTTTTTCGACCAAAAGAAGTATTGTGCAAGAAAACGGAGTCCGGAGGGCACACGAGGTGGCCACAAGGACGGGGGGTGCGCCCAGAGGAGCAGGGCGCACCCTCCACCCTTGTGGTGGCCTCGTGTCTCTTTCGGACTACTTTTGATTTTCCTAATTTTTTAATATTCCAGAACAAAGAAAATTTATCATTGGAAACATTTTGGAGTCGGTTTACTTATCGTACCACATACCTATTCCTTTTTGGAGTCTGAAACATTCTGGAAAGTGTCCCTTATGTACTCCTCCGGGGCTACGGTATCAATTATATTGGTCTCAACATTTATGGGAGTACCTGAGATGTAATGTTTGATTTTTTGATCGTTTACCACCTTCGGATTTGTACCTTCAACATTGTTGATTTTTATGGCACCGGAACGATAGATCTCCTCGATGATGTAAGGACCTTCCCATTTGGAGAGAAGCTTTCTTGCAAAAAAAACTTAAACGAGAGTTGTATAGCAAAACATGATCACCTACATTAAACTCACACTTTTGTATCCTTTTATCATGCCATCTTTTAACTTTTTCTTTAAACAACTTGGCATTCTCGTAGGCTTGGGTTCTCCATTCATCGAGTGAGATAATATCAAATAACCTCTTCTCACCGGCAAGTTTGAAATCATAATTGAGCTCTTTAATAGCCCAATATGCCTTATGTTCTAGCTCAAGATGTAAGTGACATGCCTTTCCATAAACCATTTTATATGGAGACATACCCATAGGATTCTTATAAGCAGTTCTATAGGCCCATAATGCATCATCAAGTTTCTTACATCAATTCTTTCTAGATCTATTAACAATCTTTTGAAAAATTAATTTAATCTCTCAATTGCTCAATTCTACTTGACCACTAGACTGAGGATGATAAGGAGATGCAATTCTATGATTAACATCATACTTAGCAAGCATTTTACGGAAAGCACCATGAATAAAATGTTAATCACCATCAATCATTAAATATCTAGGGACTCCAAACCTCGGAAAAATAACTTCTTTAAGCATCTTAATAGAAGTATTATGATCAGCACTACTAGTTGGAATAGCTTCTACCCACCTAGTAACGTAATCAACAACGACTAAAATATGTGTATACCCATTAGAGGAAGGAAAAGGTCCCATATAATCAAAGCCCCAAACATCAAATGGTTCAATAACAAGTGAATAGTTCATTGGCATTTCTTGACGTCTACTAATATTACCAATCCTCTTGCATTCATCACAAGATAAGACAAACTTACGGGCATCCTTGAAGAGAGTGGGCCAATAGAACCCGGATTGCAATACCTTATGTGTAGTTCTATCTCCAGCGTGGTGTCCTCCGTAAGACTCGGAGTGGCACTTGCGTAGGATCTGTTCCTGTTCATGCTCAGGTACACAACGTCTAATAACACCATCTACTCCTTCTTTATAAAGGTGTGCATCATCCCAAAAGTAATGTCATAATCATAGAAAAACTTTTTCTTTTGCTGGTATGTAAAACTAGGTGGTATAAATTTAGCAACAATATAATTAGCATAATCAGCATACCATGGAGTACTACAAGAAGCATTTATGACATTTAATTGTTCATCAGGAAAGCTATCATCAATAGGCAGTGGGTCATCAAGAACATTTTCTAACCTACACAAATTGTCTACAACGGGGTTCTCAGCTCCCTTTCTATCCATAATATGCAAATCAAATTCTTGTAGCAAGAGAACCGATCTAATGAGTCTAGGTTTAGCATCTTTCTTTTCCATAAGATATTTAATAGCAGCATGATCAGTGTGAACAGTTACTTTGGAATCAATAATATAAGGTCTGAACTTATCACATGCAAATACAACTGCTAAAAATTCTTTTTCAGTGCTAGCATAATTTCTGTGGGCACTATCTAGAGTTTTACTAGCATACTGAATAACATTTAATTTCTTATCAACTCTTTGTCCTAGAACAGCACCAACAGCGTAATCACTAGAATCACACATAATTTCAAAGGGTAAATTCCAATCAGGTAGCTAAACAATAGGAGTAGAAATCAAGGCTTTCTTAATTATTTCAAAGGCTTCTACACAATATGTCGGTGTGCTAAAGTTTGGGCTCTTTAGCACCCCATACTTGTGCACATGCTGTCGTAGCCACACCCACGGCGAGGCCTGAAGGGGGGCGACCGAGAACAAGATACAAGGCGGGAAGAAGAAGCCAAGCCAGAGACCAGAAGACAGAGGACGAGCTGGACCCCCGGCAAGATCCTTGCCGGGACGGTTCGCGAGACCCCGACAAGATCCTTGCCGGGGATTATTTACAGATCACTCACAAAGGAACCCTTGAGGCTGAGAGCTCTGACACCATCGACAATGTTAAAACCAAGATCCAAGGGCATGCGCGTAGTGACGTGCAGATCTTTGTGAGGGACTGGAGACGAGGCTCTGGCAAGATCCTTGCCGGGGACGTCTGTGAAGCCCCGGGAGGATCCTTGCCGGGGGCATCGGCAAGACCGCGACAAGACTCCGCCACCCCGTCACCACTCCAGTGCAGTGGCCAGCCTGTCAGCCTGGCAAGCACCTGCGTGGTGACATGCAGATCTTCGTGAAGACCCTGCCACCTCTCCAGCACAGCAGCTGGCTAGCCAACTTGGCACTGCATGCCTCGTCGGCGTGGACGAGTGTCAAGACGTGGCGAGGCGTCAACGGATGGGACGGGCTCTCCTCCCGTCCCCGATAAAGCTAGAGGGCACGTAAGCAGTGCATTATGGCGTTTGTCCTAAGACGCCGGTGATAAACATAGGTACTGTAGCAGCTTTACACCTCCTGTGTGTCACTGTGGCAGCCCCTTGGACATATTAGGAGGCCCACGGCGTACTGGAGGAGGATTCGAACTTTTGGACCACTCGGCCCAGCATGCATGCGAGCAGCTAGCCAGAGCTCAAGAACACAGAATACAAAATCAAGCAGGACTAGGGTCTTACGCTTCTCAGCGGCCCGAACCTGGATAAAAATCCGTCGTGTTGAATTTTAGACCCTCTCTTTGCACCACTCCTCCTCCCTGCCGAACCGTAGAAGGGACCCAAGTGATCCCATAGGTGTCGACCTTCTCTATGCAGCGACACAATCATCAACAAAAACAAAAGGAACATCTTTTTGCAAGAGATTAGTGAGAGGCCTAGAAATTTTAGAGAAGTCTTTAATAAACCTCCTATAGAAACTAGTGTGACCAAAAAAACTTCTTATACCTTTAATATCTTTAGGACACGGCATCTTTTCAATAGCATCTACTTTAGCTTTATCAACTTCAATACCTTTTTTAGAAATTTTATTCCCCAAGACAATACCTTCATTAACCATAAAGTGGCACTTCTCCCAATTCAATACAAGATTAGTTTCTTCACATCTCTGCAAAACTCAGTCAAGGTTTCTTAGGCAATCATCAAAAGAAGTTCCGTAAACGGAAAAATAATCCATGAAAACCTCAATAATCTTTTCACAGAAATAAGATAATATAGCAGTCATACATCTTTGAAAGGTAGCAGGTGCAGTACATAAACCAAAAGGCATACATCTATAAGCAAAGGTACCAAAAGGACAAGTAAAAGTGTTTTTCTCTTGATCCTCTTTTGACACGGGTATTTGAGAGAAACCAGAATAACCATCTAGAAAGCAAAAATGTGTATGTTTGGATAATCTTTCTAGCATCTGATCAATAAAAGGTAGAGGGTAAAAATCTTTTCTAGTAGCTTTATTTAATTTTCTAAAATCAATTACCATTCTATAACCTGTAACAATTCTTTGAGGAATCAATTCATTCTTATCATTAGGAACAACAGTAATACCTCCCTTCTTAGGGACACAATTAACATGACTTACACATTGACTATCAGCAATAGGATAAATTATACCTGCCTCTAGAAGCTTTAGTATTTCATTTCTTACCACTTATTTCATCTTAGGATTTAACCGTCATTGGTGATCAACAATCGGTTTAGCATCTTTCTCCAACTTAATTTTGTGCTGACATAGAGTGGGACTAATGCCCTTAAGATCATCAAGAGTATATCCAATAGCGGCAGGGTGCCTATTCAGAGTTTTCAATAATTTCTTTTCCTCATGCTCTGAAAGGTTAGCACTAATAATAACATGATATATCTTCTTTTCATCATGATAAGCATATTTCAGAGTATCAGGTAATTGCTTAAGCTCAAACACGGGATCACCCTTAGGTGGAGGAGGGTCTCCAAGGATTTCAACAGGCAAATTGTGTTTCAAAATAGGTCCTTGATTAAAGAATAGTTCATCTATTTCCCTTCTTTCATTCATAAACATATCATTTTCATGGTCTAGCAAATATTGTTCTAAAGGATCATTAGGAGGCACGCCAATAGAAGCAAGACCAATAATTTTATCCTTGCTAGGCGATTCTTTATCATGGGGTTGTCTACGAAATTTAGGGAAATTAAAATCATGAGACATATCCGCCAAACCAACAGTAACAATATCTTTCTCACAGTCTATCTTAGCATTAACAGTATTCAAGAAAGGTCTACCAAATATAATGGGACAAAAATTATCTTGTGGGGAAGCAAGAACAAGAAAATCAGTAGGATACTTTATCTTCCCACAGAGGACTTCAACATCTCTAACAATCCCAATTGGTGATATAGTATCTCTGTTAGCAAGCTTAATAGTAACATCTATATCTTCTATCTCAGCAGGTGCAATATCATTCATAATTTCTTTATATAAGGTATAAGGAATTGCACTCACACTAGCACCCACATCACATAAGCCATGATAACAATGATCTCCAATTTTAACAGAAACAATAGGCATGCTAGCAACAGGTCTATGTTTATCTTTCATATCAGGTTTGGCAATTCTAGCAGCTTCATCACAGAAGTAAATAACATGCCCATCAATATTATCAACCAAGAGATCTTTAACCATAGCAATACTAGGTTCAACTTTAATTTGCTTAGGGGGTGTAGGTGTTCTAGTATAACTCTTATGGACCACAATTGAAGCTTTAGCATGATCCTTTATTGTAACAGGGTAAGGTGGTTTCTCAATATAAGCGGCAGGAACAATAGGATCAGCATTATAAGTAATAGTTTCTTCTTCAACTTTATTAGGTTCTACTACTTTAACTTCAATAGGAGGATGATATTTAAACGACTTCTCCTTAGGGAGATCAACATGAGTAGCAAAAGATTCACAGAAAGAAGAAACTATCTCAGAGTCAAGTCCATATTTAGTGATAAAATCACGAAAAGCATCAGTATCCATAAAAGATTTAACACAATCAAACTTAAGGTTTATACCTGACTCTTTACCTTCATCGAGTTCCCAATATTTAGAGTTGTGTTTAATTCTTTCCAGTAAATCCCATTTGAATTCAATATCCTTCTTCATATAGGAACCAGTACAAGAAGTATCGAGCATGGATCGATCATTATGAGAAAGCCGAGCATAAAATTTTGAATAATAATTTCTCTTGAGAGCTCATGATTGGGGCATGAATATAACATTGACTTAAGCCTCCCCCAATCTTGAGCGATACTTTCTCCTTCACAAGGCCAACAATTATATATATAATTACGATAACGATGAACTAGATGCATAGGACAAAACTTCTGATGAAATTCCAATTTCAATTGGTTGTAGTTCCATGTTCCAATATCATCCAATAGCCTATACCATGTCAATGCCTTTCCCTTCAAAGATAAAGGGAAGACCTTCTTCTTGACAACATCCTCGGGCATACCTGCAACCTTAAATAATCCACAAACTTCATCCACATAGATTAGGTGCATATCAGGATGTAATGTTCCATCTCCTGCATAAGGATTAGCTAGCAGTTTCTCTATCACACCCAAAGGAATTTCATAATAAATATTTTCAGTAGGTGCAGTAGGTTGAGAAGCAACTCTTTGTTCTTCCAGTCCAGGTGAAGATACCCCAAACAAGCCCCTCAAAGGAGTATTTTCCATAGTAACAAGCGACAGTAAATTTCAGCACACTATATAAATGTTTCCTTACAAAATTCCACTTACGAAAGGCGCTTCACTCCCTGGAAACGGTGCCAGAAAAGAGTCTTGATGACCCACAAGTATAGGGGATCTATCTAGTCCTTTCGATAAGTAAGAGTGTCGAACCCAACGAGGGGCAGAAGGAAATGACAAGTGGTTTTCAGCAGGGTATTCTCTGCAAGCACTGAAATTGTCGGTAACAGATAGTTTTGTGATAAGATAATTCGTAATGGGTAACAAGTAAATAAAGTAACTAAGGTGCAGAAAGGTGGCCCAATCCTTTTTTTAGCAAAGGACAAGCTTGGATGAACTCTTATATAATGCAAAGCGCTCCCGAGGACACATGGGAATTGTTGTCGAGTTAGTTTTCATCATGCTCATATGATTCGCGTTCGTTACTTTGATAATTTGATATGTGGGTGGACCGGTGCTTGGGTGCTGCCCTTCCTTGGACGAGCCTCCCACTTATGATTAACTCCTCTCGCAAGCATCCGCAACTACAAAAGAAGTATTAAGGTAAACCTAACCATAGCATAAAACATACGGATCCAAATCAGCCCCTTACGAAGCAACGCACAAACTAGGGTTTAAGCTTCTGTCACTCTAGCAACCCATCATCTAATTATTACTTCCCAATGCCTTCCCCTAGACCCAAATAATGGTGAAGTGTCATGTAGTTGACGTTCACACAACACCACTAGAGGAGAGACAACATACATCTCATCAAAATATCAAACGAGTACCAAATTCACATGATTACTTATAACAAGATTTCTCCCATGTCCACAGGAACAAACGTAACTACTAAAAAACATGTTTATGACCAAGATCAGAGGAGTATTAATTATCATTAAGGATCTGAAAATATAATCTTCCACCGGATAAACCAACTAGCATCAACTACAAGGAGTAATCAACACTACTAGCAACCCATAGGTACCAATCTGAGGTTTTGGGACCAAGATCGAATACAAGAGATGAACTAGGGTCTAAGAGGAGATGGTGCTAGTGAACATGCTGATGGAGATTGACCCCCTCTCAATGAGAGGATCGTTAGTGATGACGATGGCTTCGGTTTCCCCCTCCCGGAGGGATGTTTCCCCGGCAGAACAGCTCCGCCGGAGCCCTAGATTGGTTCTGCCTAGGTTCCGCCTCGAGACGCCGGCGCTTCATCCCGAAAGCTTCCTTCCGATTTTTTCCAGGTCAAAACACACCATATAGCCAAAGATGGGCACCGGAGGCCTGCCAGGGGGCGCCTAGGGGGTAGGGTGCGCCCTGCACCCTTGTGGTTGGATGGTGGCCCTCCTCTGGTACTTTCTCGCCCAATATTTTTTATATATTCCAAAAACATGCTCTATGAAGTTTCAGGACTTTTGGAGTTGTGCAGAATAGGTCTCTAATATTTGCTCCTTTTCCAGTCCAGAATTCTAGCTGCCGGCATTCTCCCTCTTCATGTAAACCTTATAAAATAAGAGAGAATAGGCATAAGTATTGTGATATAATGTGTAATAACAACCCATATGATGACCCAAAAGTATAGGGGATCAGTTGTAGCTCTTTTCGATAAGTAAGAGTGTCGAACCCAACGAGGAGTAGAAGGAAATGACAAGTGATTTTCAGCAAGGTAATGTCTGCAAGTGCTAAAATTGTAGGTAACAAAGTAGTTTGATAGCATGATAATTTGTAACGAGCAAGTAATGATAATAATAGCAAAAGTGCAAAAAGGTAGCCCAATCCTTTTAAGGCATAGGACATGCCAAAACGGTCTCGTATAATAGGCAAAGCATTCTTGAGGGTACAGGGGAATATCATCTAGTCACTTTCATCATGTTGATTCGATTTGTGTTTGTTACTTTGATAATTTGATATGTGGGTGGACCGGTGCTTAGGTGTTGTTCTTACTTGAACAAACCTCCTACTTATGATTAACCCTCTCGCAAGCATCCGCAACTATGAGAAAAGTATTAAGAATAAATTCTAACCATAGCATTAAACTTTTGGATCCAATCGGTCCCTTACGGAATAGCGCATAAACTAGGGTTTATGCTTCTGTCACTCTCGCAACCCATCATCTTATAACTACTCCACAATGCATTCCCTTAGTCCCAAATATGGTGAAGTGTCATGTAGTCGACGTTCACATGACACCACTAAGGGAATCACAACATACGTACTATCAAAATATCGAACACATATCAAGTTCACATGATTACTTGCAACATGATTTCTCCCATGACCTCAAGAACAAAAGTAACTACTCACAAATGATAATCATGCTCAAGATCAGAGGGTTATTAAATAGCATATTGGATCTGAACATATAATATTCCACCAAATAAACCATATAGCAATCAACTACAAGATGTAATCAACACTACTAGTCACCCACAAGCACCAATCTATAGTTTCGGTAACAAGATTAAACACAAGAGATGAACTAGGGTTTGAGATGAGATGGTGTTGTTGCAGCTGTTGATGGGGATTGCCCTCCCCAAGATGGGAGATTTGTTGATGATGATGAGGATGATGATTTCCCCCTCAGGGAGGGAAGTTCCCCCGACGGAATCACTCCGCCGGAGGGGAAAAGTTCTCCTGCCCAAGTTCCGCCTCGAGACGGCGGCGCTCCATCTCGAAAGTCCTCTCCTCATTTTTTCTAGGTCAAAATGACCTATATACCAGAAGATGGGCACTGGAGGTGGGCCTGGGTGAGCACAACCCACCAGGGCATGCCTGGGCTCCCTGGCGCGCCCAGGTGGGTTGTGCCCACCTGGTGGGCCCCCTCTGATACTTATTTGCTCCAATATTCTTCATATATTTCATAAAAATTCTCCGTGAAGTTTCAGCTTGTTTGGAGTTCTGCAGAATAGGTAGCCTCACGTAGCTTTTCCAGGTCCAGATTTCCAGCTGCCGGAATTCTCCCTCTTTGTGTGTACCTTACAAATTATGAGAGAAAAGGCATTAGAATTCTCCAAAAAGAATTATGATGCATAAAAACATCATAACTAACAGTAGGAAAACATGATGCACAATGGGCGTATCAACTCCCCCAAGCTTAGACCCCACTTGTCCTCAAGCGAAAACCGAAATCGAAAAACATGTCCACATGCTTAGAGAGAGAGGGGTCAAAGAAAAACAAAATACGGACATAGAAGCATCATGTTGATTATTATAACAGCAACAAACTTAAACATAAGACTCTTATCATAGAACTTTTATCATAGACTTCTCATGAATAAGTGACAATTCATCACACTATTGAAGTATAAAGCAAAAACTCTATTAGAAACCAACAAACTATGTTCTTAGTCAACTTTGCAACTACAATTCATCATCTTTTCAGGAAGGGTAATGTATCGGAGACTTTAGAAAGGTCCACATACCCAACCATCATATAGTCTTCTTTGATTGCTAACTCTCATCGCATACACATGAGCAAAACGATTCAACCGGACACATAGAAAGATAGGGGCTTATAGTTTCACCAACCAACGTATTCACCTCAAGGGTGATGGCAACAGTAATAACTCATGCTACCCATATTCAACTGGACATATGTGCCTAGATCTTTCCTCACAACATGATGCTTGTCAAAGGAGAAAAATAAAAGGAATAGAGAGAAAACTTTGACTCTTTGCATAAAAGTAAAAGATAGGCCCTTCGCAGAGGAAAGCAGGGGTTGCCATGCGCTTATTTGTTTGTATGCTCAACCCCATAGTGCAAAAGAACGTCACGTTGTATTTCCCTTTGTGATGGTAACCTTTATTATGTAGTCTGTCGCTTTTATTCTTCGCCATCACAAGTTCGTACAATGCTCAATTTTCTCTTAAACTAAATGATCTCACACTTTTAGAAGTAATTTTTATTGCCTTATTGCACTGATGACAACTTACTTGAGGGATCTTGCTCAATCCCTAGGTAGGTATGGTGGACTCTTGAAAATAAGATTTGGGTTTAAGGGTTTTTGGATGCACAAGTAGTATCTCTACTTAGTGCGGAATTTTGGCTAGCAAATATAGGGGGCAAGCACCACATGTTGAAGGATCTATGACAATATAACTTCTATGTGAATATGAACAAACATAAATCATTAAGTTGTCTTCCTTGTCCAGCGTCAACAATTTTGGCATATAATATTTTGATGGGGGCTCACACTCACAAAAGATTTCTAGGATAGTATATTTATGTGTGAATCTTCTCTTCCCTTATTAATTCTTTCATGAGTTGCATCATTGACTAATGCTATGTTTGCCAATCTCTATTAAAATTTTCTACTTATACTTTTTCTTATGTGGTGTCATCACCTACCATAAGATTAGCATATGATCTTCTTGATTTATTTCCTTTCCTTTTATTTATTTCCTTTCTTTTTATTGCAACATGAAAGTAAAGAAAGCAAAAAATCAAACTAAACTTTATTATATATCTCGCACACGATTACAAGGATAGATTACTAAGCAAACTCTCGAAAAGAAAGGATCGAACTAAACTTTTATTCAACTAAAGCAAAAGATCAAAATAAAATAAGTAAAGGCAAAAGATAGTGGGGATGATACGATACCGGGGCACCTCCCCCAAGCTTGGCTGAAGCCAAGGGGAGTGCCCGTACCCGATACTCAATTTTCTTTTGGTGATGAAGAAGAAGGTGGTGGTGAAGATGTGGAGATCTTGTCCTCGGGTTTCCATGGCAGTGGTCCACCATCATAAGAGGAGGAGTGAGTCTCACAGGTCCTGCAACTGGCAGCAAAACTCATACCTTTAAACCTTGCTTCATATTCAAAGACTTGGTTTTGGAGGTCGTAGATCTGGCTTTGAAGGAAGTTGATTTGCTCATTGAGGGTGAAGACGATGTCCTTCATGGGCTTGCCATCCACCTTGAGATCACGGGAAAGGTCCACGATCATGAGGTGATTGGCATTGAGTCCACGCTCCGCCATCCCTTTGCACCGGAAGACCTCCTGCTCCATAGCTTCAAGCCCGGCCTCCATGGTTCCCGTCCCCTTGGGGCCTTGCACATCACGGATGTGAAGCACTCCCTCATGCATCTGGATAGCTTGAGGGTGCTTCACCACCTCCCACAAATATGGGTTGATGACGTTCTTGAAGAACTTGTCTTTGGAGGAGCTTGAAGCGGCCATGGTAGATGGGATCTGACAGAAAACAGCAAGAAAATAAAACAGAAGATTTCTCCGTGATACGGTGGTCAATAGGTCCGGGGGGTATATAAAGATTTTTTATCTTGGGAAACAAGCAAATGGAAGAAAAAGGAGGACGAAAGGTACCCGAGGTGGGCGCAACCCACCTGGGCACACCTGGCCCTGGTGTCTTGTGCCCACAAGGGTACGCTTCCTGGAAGTTTCTTATTTTCATAATTTTCTAAATATTCCAAAACTGACAAAAAATATTTTTGTGGAGTTTTCGGAGTCCGTTTACTTACCGTATCATGTACCTCCTTATTTTCACGATTCTGGAGTGTTCCGGAAGGACTCTTTCATGTGTTCTTCCGATGTCAAAGTTTGGATAATATTATTTTCAACATTAATGGGCGTACATGAGATATAATGTTTTATTCGTTGCCCATTAACAACCTTCGGGTTAGTACCTTCGACATTATTTATTTTGATAGCTCCAGACCGATAAACCTCCTCGATAACGTAGGGTCCTTCCCATTTTGAGAGGAGTTTTCCTGCAAAGAATCTAAAACGAGAGTTATACAAAAGAACATATTCTCCAACTTTATACTCACGCTTTTGGATTCTTTTATCATGCCATCTTTTAACTTTTTCTTTAAATAACTTTGTATTTTTTCATAAGCTTGGGTTCTCCATTCATCTAAGGAGCTAATATCAAATAACCTCTTTTCACCGGCAAGTTTGAAATCATAGTTGAGTTCTTTGATTGCCCAATATGCTTTATGTTCTAACTCAAGAGGCAAATGACAAGCTTTTCCATATACCATTTTATAAAGAGACATACCCATAGGACTTTTATATGTTGTTCTATAAGCCCAAAGTGCATCATCTAATTTCTTAGACCAATTCTTTTGGGACCAATTGAAGTCTTTTGCAAAATTAATTTTATTTCTCTATTGCTAAGTTCAACTTGGCCACTAGACTGAGGATGATAAGGTGATGCAATTCTAGGGTTAACATCATACTTGGCAAGCATTTTATGGAAAGCACCATGAATAAAGTGTGAACCACCACAAGTCATTAAATATCTAGGGACTCCAAACCTTGGGAAAATAACTTCTTTAAGCATTTTAATAGAGGTGTTGTGATCAGCACTACTGGTTGGAATAGCTTCTACCCATTTAGTAACATAATCAACATCAACCAAAATATGTGTATACCCATTAGAGGAAGGAAAAGGTCCCATGTAATCAAATCCCCAAACATCAAATGGTTCAACAGCAAGTGAATAATTCATAGGCATTTCTTGACGCTTTCCGATATTACCTATTCTTTGGCATTCGCCATAAGATAAGACGAACTTACGGGCATCCTTGAAGAGAGTAGGCCAATAAAATCCAGATTGCAATACCTTGTGAGCAGTTCTATCTCCAGCATGATGCCCTCCATAAGCTTCGGAGTGATATTTCCGTAGGATTTGTCCCTGTTCATGCTCAGGTACACAACGTCTAATAATACCATCCACTCCTTCTTTATAAAGATGTGGGTCATCCCAAAATTAATGTCTTAAATCATAGAAGAATTTTTTTCTTTTGTTGGTATGTAAAGCTAGGTGGTAAATATTTAGAAACAATGTAACTAGCATAGTGAGCATACCAAGGAGTATTATGAGCAACATTTATTGCAGCTAACTGCTCATCAGGAAAACTATCATCAATAGGTAGTGGGTCATCAAGCACATTTTCAAGCCTAGACAAGTTATCAGCTACTGGGTTCTCAGCTCCCTTTCTATCAGTGATATGTAAACCAAATTCTTGTAACAAGAGAACCCATCGAATAAGTCTAGGTTTAGCATCTTTCTTTTCCATAAGATATATTATATAGCAGCGTGATCGGTGTGAACAACTAATTTTGAATCAACAATGTAAGATCAAAATTTATCACAAGCAAACACCACTGCTAGGAATTCTTTTTCAGTAGTAGCTTAATTTCGTTGAGCACTTGTAACATCCCAAATTTTCAATTTGGAATGTTATACATTAGATCATCATGCATAACATATTTTATTGCATTTTTTTGCGATCCTAGAAATTCTACGCAACTCAAGGACCCACGGAGAGAGTTGGGAATTTCGTTATTTTCATATTTGGGTTTTCTCAAATTTTGAAAATAGGATCATTTGCTTTAATTATTTTCTCTCCGAAAATATTTCATATTTAAATATACGAGAGGGGATAATATGACCTCTCCAAAAATAATGAAATATCGGAGGAAAAATATTAAAAAAAAAATTTGATTTTATTCGGATTTTATTTCTATTTTATTTGCCTAGGAAAAATATGTGTTTTTCAAAATTGCATTTTAGGCCCAAATAAATGTTCATCTTTTCCGGCTTATTTTTAGAGGATGGGGAAAATTTATTTCAGGATTTTTGGAGTCCGTTTAGTATTTCTTTTCTTACTTTTTCTGCACGTCCGATTTAAAAAAAATAAAAAAAAAAGAACCGACTTCGGGCCGTACCCGGCCAGGACTCTTCGGGCCGGCCATTAAAGCCCGAGACCCCGAGCCCCCAGCCGCCGCCAGCCCACCCGAAACCCTAGCCGCGCGCCCCGCCTCGGGAATCGCGCCGCGCCGCCGCCGCCGCGAGCCGACGCCGCCTCGCCTCGCGTGCAGCGCCGCCGCCCCACCGCCCGTCGCCGTCAACCACCACCGCCGGAGCCGCTGCGCCGCCGCCCGCCGGATTTAGAGGTAGCCGCCGGTTTTTTTTATAAAACCGATCGGTTTTATTTCGTAAACCCTAGTTTAGGTTTTGTTTAGATCGGTTCGGTTTATTTTTTTCGGTTTATTTATTTAGCGGACGTTCGTTCGTACGTTCGTTTTAACGAACGGTTTTCACTATTTAACCGCAGACAGCGAACGTTCGTTCGTTAGCCTGTTCGTCAGTTTTCCTTTTTCTTGGATTTTTCACGATTATTTTCGATCGCGATTTCCGGTCTGTTTTTCGTTCTAGTATAACTTTTCGCTCGTTTATCGGAATCAGGCGATTCAAGCGCCTAGAGTTTCATCTCGAAACCCTCTTTCTGTTTAACCAATTTAAACGAGTTTTTGCTACTGTAAAATTTGACTTAGGTCCAGATTAGTAAACGAAGCTTGTTTCTTTCGCCGTTTGAGTTTCGTTGCTTCGTTCGATTTGATTCTTTTTGCCAACCGGAGTTCTTAAGTTGAACTTTCTGGTTAGATCTCTTATTTTGAGTTTTACCCGTGCACCCTTGCTTGATTGCTTGTGTATGTATTGTTTGTTTGCGATAGAGTGCGAAGCGTGCTACTACGAGTCTCTAGGTTTCACGGATCATCAGCAAGGCAAGTAACACTTTGATCATACCTCTTTACCACCCAGTTTTATTGCATTAGATCAACCCTCAAACTATTGCATGGTTAGGAACTGTTTAATATGTGGGTTTTGGGAAGTAGATGAGGTAGTACCTATTGCCCTGTTTATTATCAAACCATTGGGAGTTACTTCTACGTTTGCTTATATTGCTATGCTATGCTCGTAGACGTGGATTGGGTTTGAGAGTTTTTCACAGATGTGAGATTGTTAATTAATGGTTCAACTTAAGGTGGCTACTTTAATTTACATCTGGGTGGATTGAGGCACCTGGAGAATCCAGTGTTGCCTGTATTTTTGGATATCCCGGAGTACCCGTGAGATTATCCTATGGACCGCCACCCAGGCTCAAAGGGATCATGAGATTATTCATGCTAGAAACTTCCGTGTGCAGCCACAAGCCATTATGGGCTCTGGCATAGTTGAGTATGTTGTGTGACCTCTTTCAGTGGTGGGCTAGCAGATGTAGAGGGAAAGTAGGTGTAACTGTCCACCCAGAGTAAAGAGTTAATGCTTCTAAAAGACTGTGTCTCGGTCATCCTTTTCTCAAACACCATGTAGTGTGAGAAATCCAACGGAGGCGATCGAGTCTTGTGGGGGAAAAGTGCGCAAACCTCTGCAGAGTGTACAAACTAATCATGGTTAGCCGTGTCCCCGGTTATGGACATCTTGAGTATCTAGTTCTTGGATTATCATGTGAATCTCATCATCATGTTACTTAATTTAATTTGATTGGGTTAATCACGTTCTTAATTGGGATTGAGTTGGAGGTACCTTCTCAATGTTTAACAACCACCATGATAGTTAAATAAAATTTATTCCTTTGTTGTAGGGAAAAATTGGCTTTTCGCAAAACTGTAACCATAGAGCTTTCCACCAGCCAAATATGCATGTAGTGATAGCACTATTCTGTTCAGTACTCTCTATGTGTTACTTTGCCAGCATATTCCATGTGTTGACCCGTTTTTGGGCTGCAACGTTCATGTTGCAGACTTTTCAGACGACGAGTAAGGTGCCATAGGTCGTGGTCTTATACTCAGTGATGCCGTTGGAGTTGTTGGACTCACTTTATTTTCCAAGCCTTCCGCTGTTATCGTATTTAGATGGCCTTAAGCCATATTTATTGTATTAAGTTCTCTCTTGAGACTATTCGATGTAAGAAGTGTGTGATTGCTACTCTGTTATAAATCCTTCAAGTACTGTGTGTGTCAGCATTACCGATCCAGGGATGACACTGATGCACAGAGACTAGACTGTTTGAGGTCTGGTCGCTACAACACTGTCTAGAGTATTACTAGCATAATTAATGGCATTCAGTTTCTTATCAACTCTTTGTCCTAGAACACCACCAAGAGCAAAATCACTAGCATCACACATATTTCAAAAGGCAAGTTCCAATCAGGTGGTTGAACAATAGGTGTAGAAATTAAGGCTTTCTTGAGTGTTTCGAAGGCTTCTAAACAATCATCATCAAAAAAAAGGAACATCCTTTTGCAAAAGGTTTGTAAGAGGCCTAGAAATTTTAGAAAAATCTTTGATAAATCTCCTATAGAAACTAGCATGACCTAAGAAACTACAAATACCTTTGATATCTTTAGGACATGGCATTTTCTCAATTGCATCAACCTTACCTTTGTCCACTTCAATACCTCTTTTAGAAATTTTATGACCAAAGACAATAGCTTCATTAACCATAAAGTGGCACTTCTCCCAATTCAAGACAAGATTTGTTTGCTCACATCTCTACAAAACTCGATCAAGATTGCTCAAACAATCATCAAAAGACTTCCCATAAACAGAGAAGTCATCCATGAAAACCTCAACAATCTTTTCACAAAAGTTAGAGAATATAGCAGTCATACATCTTTGAAAGGTAGCAGGTGCATTGCATAAATCAAAAGGCATACGTCTATAAGCATAAGTTCCAAAGGGACAAGTGAAAGTGGTCTTTTCTTGACCAGGTTGAGAAACGGGTATTTGTGAAAAGCTAGGGTATCCATCAAGGAAGCAAAAATGTGTGTGCTTAGATAATCTTTCTAGCATTTGATCAATAAAAGACAGAGGGTAATGATCTTTTCTAGTTGCTTTATTTAATTTTCTAAAATCAATTACCATTCTATAGCATGTAACAATTCTTTGTGGAATAAGTTCATTCTTATCATTAGGAACAACAGTAATACCTCCTTTCTTAGGGAAACAATGAACATGACTTACCCATCTACTATCAGCTATAGGATAGATTATACCTGCTTCCAGAAGTTTTAAGATTTCCGTTCTTACCACTTCCTTCATTTTTGGATTTAACCGACGTTGGTGATCAACAACGGGTTTAGCATCAGGTTCCATATTAATCTTGTGCTGACATAGAGTGGGACTAATGCCCTTTAAATCATCAAGAGTATATCCAATAGCAGCTCGGTGCTTCCTTAGATCCTTCAGTAATCTTTCTTCTTCATGTTCTGAAAGGTTATCACTAATAATAACAGGATATATCTTCTTTTCATCAAGAAAAGCATATTTCAAAGTGTCTGGAAATTGTTTTAATTCAAACACAGGATCAACCTTAGGTGGAGGAGGACCTCCTAGAGTTTCAATAGGCAAATTGTGTTTAAGCAGAGGACTTTGTTCAAAGAAAATCTTATCTATTTCATTTCTTTCATGCATATGTAGGTAATTTTCATGGTCTAGAAAATATTGTTCTAGTGGATCAGTAGGAGGCACAGCAATAGAAGCAAGACCAATTATTTCATCCTTACTAGGCAGCTCTTTTTCATGAAGCTTTCTGCTAAACTTGGAAAAATTAAACTCATGAGACTCACCACCAAAACTAACACCGACAGTTTGTTTCTCACAATCTATTTTAGCATTGACGGTGTTCAAGAAAGGTCTACCAAAGATAATGGGACAAAAGTCATCTTGTGGGGAACCAAGAACAAGAAAATCAGTAGGGTATTTTATTTTCCCACACAAGACTTCTACATCTCTAAGAATCCCAAGTGGTGTGATGGTGTCTCTATTAGCGAGTTTAATAGTGGCATCTATTTCTTCTATTTCAGCAGGTGCTATGTCATTCATAATTTCATGATATAAGGTAAAGGGAATAGCACTCACGCTAGCACCTATGTCACATAAACCATGATAACAATGATCTCCTATTTTAACTGAGACAACGGGCATGCCAACAACGGGTCTATGATTATCCATTCTACCGGGTTTGGCAATTGTTGTAGCTTCATTACAAAAGTAAATAACATGCCCATCTATATTTTCTTCCAGGAGATCCTTAACCATAGCAACACTAGGTTCTACTTTAATTTTCTCATTGGGTTTAGATGTTCTAATATAACTCTTGTTGACCACAGTTGAAACTTTAGCATGTTCCTTTATCCTAACAGGGAAAGGTGGTTTCTCAATATAAGCAGTAGGAACAACTGAATCAACATTATAGAGTATAGTTTCTTCTTTAGCTAGTACCCGTTTTTTAATTTCTTCTTTCATAGGTGGGTGATATTTAAACCACTTCTCTTTAGGGAGATGAACATGAGTAGCAAATGATTCACAAAAGGAGGCTACTATCTTAGAGTCAAGTCCATATTTAGTGCTAAATTTTTTAAAAGCATCGGTATTCATAAAAGATTTAACGCAATCATACTTAAGCTTAATACCTGACTCTTTACCTTCGTCGGGTTCCCAATCTTGAGAGTTGCATTTAATTCTTTCTAAAAGATCCCACCGGAATTCAATAGTCTTCTTCATAAAAGAACCAACATAAGAAGTATCAAGCATGGATCGATCATTATGAGAAAGCCGAGCATAAAAATTCTGGATAATAATTTCTCTTGAGAGCTCATGATTGGGGCATGAATATAACATTGACATAAGCCTCCCCCAAGCTAGAGTGATATTTTCTCCTTCACGAGGCCAAAAATTATATATATAATTCCGATCACGATGAAGTAGATGCATGGGATAATTTTTTTGGTGGAACTCCAATTTCAATCGATTCCAATTCCAAGACCCAATATCATCGCATAGCCTATACCATGCCAATGCTTTTCCCTTCAAAGCTAAAGGGAAAACCTTCTTCTTTACTTCATCTCCGGGCAAACCTGCAAGCTTATACAATCCACAAATTTGTTCCACATATATCAAGTGCATATCAGGATGTTCGGTTCCATCTCCTGCATAAGGATTAGCTAGTAGTTGTTCTATCATACCCGAAGGGATTTCATATTAAATATTTTCAGTAGGTGCAGTAGGTTGAGGGGTAGCTAATTGTGGTTCCGATCGAGGTGAAGATACCCCGAACAAACCCCTCAAAGGATGGTTTTCCATAGTAATAAGTGACAGTAAATTTCAGCACACTATATAAATTTTTCCTTACCAAATTCCTCTTCCCAAAAGCGCTTCACTCCCCGGCAATGGCGCCAGAAAATAGCCTTGATGACCCACAAGTATAGGGGATCAATTGTAGCTCTTTTCGATAAGTAAGAGTGTCGAACCCAACAAGGAGTAGAAGGAAATGACAAGTGGTTTTCAGCAAGGTAATGTCTGCAAGTGCTAAAATTGTAAGTAACAGAGTAGTTTGATAGCAAGATAATTTGTAACGAGAAAGTAATGATAATAATAGAAAAAGTGCAGCAAGGTAGCCCAATCCTTTTGAGGCAAAGGACAGGCCAAAACGGTCTCTTATAATAGGCAAAGCGTTCTTGAGGGTACACGGGGGCTAGTCACTTTCATCATGTTGATTGATACGTCTCCAACGTATCTATAATTTTTTTTATTGTTCCATGCTATTATATTATCTGTTTTGGATGTTTTATATGCATTAATATGCTATTTTATATGATTTTTGGGACTAACCTATTAACCTAGAGCCTAGTGCCAGTTTCTGTCTTTTCCTTGTTTCAGAGTTTCGCAGAAAAGGAATACCAAACGGAGTCCAAATGGAATAAAACTTTCGCGGTGATTTTTCTTGGACCAGAAGACACCCAGAAGACATGGAGTGCAAGTCAAAAGAGCCATGAGGCAGCCACAAGGGTGGAGGGCGCGCCCAGGGGGGTAGGGCGCGCCCCTGACCTTGTGGGCCCCTCGGTGACCCCCTGACCTAGATCTTCCTCCTATATATTCTCGAATACCCCAAAAACTTCCAGGGGAGCCACGAAACCACTTTTCCACAGCTGCAACCTTATGTACCCATGAGATCCCATCTAGGGGCCTTTTCCGGCATCCCGCCGGAGGGGGATTCGAACACGAAGGGCTTCTACATCAACACCATTGCCTCTCGGATGAAGCATGAGTAGTTTACCACAGACCTACGGGTCCATAGCTAGTAGCTAGATGGCTTCTTCACTCTCTTTGATTCTCAATACAAAGTTCTCCTTGATGTTCTTAGAGATCTATTCGATGTAATACTCTTTTGCGGTGTGTTTGCCGAGATCCGATGAATTGTGGATTTATGATCAGCTTGCCTATGAATATTATTTGAATCTCCTCTGAATTCTTATATGCATGATTTGATATCTTTGCAAGTCTCTTCGAACTATCGATTTGGTTTGGCCAACTAGATTAGTTTTTCTTGCACTGCGAGAAGTGCATAGCTTTGGGTTCAATCTTGCGGTGCTCGATCCTAGTGACAGAAGGGGAACCGACACGTATTGTATTGTTGCCATCGAGGATAAAAAGATGGGGTTTTCATCATATTGCTTGAGTTAATTCCTCTATATCGTGTCATTTTGCTTAAGACGTTACTCTATTATTTATGAACTTAATACTCTAGATGCATGCTGGATAGCGGTCGATGTGTGGAGTAATAGTAGTAGATGCATAATCGTTTCCGTCTACTTGACACGGACGTGATGCCTATGTTCATGATCATTGCCTTAGATATCGTCATAACTTTGCGCTTTTCTATCAATTGCTCGGCAGTAATTTGTTCACCCACCATAATATTTTCTATCTTGAGAGAAGCCTCTAGTGGAACCTATGGCCCCCGGGTCTATCTTCCATCATATAATTTTCCGATCTACAATTCTAGTTTCCTATTTACTTTCTTTGCAATATTTTACTTTCCGTTCCATAAACCAAAAATATTACTTTATCGTTTATCCATCTATATCAAATCTCACTTTGCAAATAACCGTGAACGGATTGGCAACCCCTTTATCGCATTGGGTGCAAGTTGGTGTTTGTTTGTGCAGGTATTCAGTGGCTTGTTGCGTTGTCTCCTACTGGATTGATACCTTGGTTCTCAAAAGCTGAGGGAAATACTTACTCTAGTTTGCTGCATCACCCTTTCCTCTTCAAGGGAAAAACCAACGCAAGCTCAAGAGGTAGCAGGAAGATTTCTGGCACCGTTGCCGGGGAGATCTATGCCAAGCCGGAACATACCAACTACCCATCATAAACTCTCATCCCTCGCATTACATTATTTGCCATTCGCCTCTCGTTTCCTCTCCCCCACTTCTAAAACAATTTTCAAAAAGATTCACCTTTTCTTCGCCCTTCTTCCGTTCGTCTTCTTCGCTTGCTTTTTGTGTGCTCGTGTGTTGGATTGCTCGCTTTGTCACGATGGCTCAAGATAATACCAAATTGTGTGACTTTTCCAATACCAACGATAATGATTTTATTAGTAATCCGATTGCTCCCGATGCTAATGCGGAATCTTGTGAGATTAATACCGCTTTGCTGAATCTTGTTATGAAAGATCAATTTTCCGGCCTTCCCAATGAAGATGTTGCATCCCATCTTAATAATTTCGTTGATTTGTGTGATATGCAAAAGAAAAAAATGTGGATAATGATATTGTTAAGTTGAAGCTATTTCCGTTCTCGCTTAGGGATCGCGCTAAAACTTGGTTTTCATCTTTGCCTAAAAATAGTATTGATTCATGGGACAAGTGTAAAGATGCTTTTATTTCCAAGTATTTTCCTCCCGCTAAGATAATCTCCTTAGGAACGATATTATGAATTTTAAGCAACTTGATCATGAACATGTTGCACAATCTTGGGAGAGGATGAAATTAATGATTAGAAATTTCCCTACGCATGGTTTGAATTTGTGGATGATTATACAAAAAAATTATTCCGGATTGAATTTTGCTTCTAGAAATCTTTTAGATTCGGCCCCGGGAGGAACTTTTATGGAAATTACTTTAGGAGAATCTACTAAACTCCTAGATAATATTATGGTTAATTATTCTCAATGGCATACCGAAAGATCTTCCACTAGTAAAAAAGTGCATGCGCTTGAAGAGATTAATGTTTTGAGTGGAAAGATGGATGAGCTTATGAAATTGTTTGCTAGCAAGAGTGCTCATATTGATCCTAATGATATGCGTTTGTCTACTTTTATTGAAAACAATAATGAATCTATGGATGTGAATTTTGTTGGTAAGAACAATTTTGGTAATAATGCGTATAGAGGTAATTTTAACCCTAGGCCTTTTCCTAGTAATTCCTCTAATAATTATGGTAATTCCTACAACAATTCTTATGGAAATTATAATAAGATGCCCTCTGAATTTGAGAATAGTGTTAAAGAATTTATAAGTTCGCAAAAGAATTTCAATGCTTTGATTGAAGAAAAATTGCTTAAGATTGATGATTTGGCTAGGAACGTGGATAGAATTTCTCTTGATGTTGATTCTTTAAAACTTAGATGTATTCCACCTAAGCATGATATCAATGAGTCTCTCAAAGCAATGAGAATTTCCATTGATGAGTGCAAAGAAAGAACCGCTAAGATGTGTGCTAAAAAAGATTGGTTTATAAAAGCGTGTTCTTCTAGTTTCCATGAAAATAGTGATGAAGATCTTAAAGTGATTGATGTGACTCCTATTGAATCTTTGTTTTCCAATGTGAATCTTGATAAATATGGGACTAGAGATGAGTCAACTTTAGTTAGAAGGCGTCCCAATGATTCAGAGTTTTTAGATCTTGATGCAAAAATTGATAAGAGTGGGATTGGAGGGGTCAAAACTTTAGGTAGCAATGAAACCACTCTTTTGGATTTCAAGGAATTTAATTATGATAATTGTTCTTTAATAGATTTTATTTCCTTGTTGCAATCCATGTTGAATTCTCCCCATGCTTATAATCAAAGCAAAGCTTTTACTAAACATATCGTTGATGCTATGATGCAATCTTTTGAAGAAAATCTTGAATTGGAAGTTTCTATCCCTAGAAAACTTTATGATGAGTGGGAACCTACTATTAAGATTAAGATTAAATATTATGAATGCTATGCTTTGTGTGATTTGGGTGCTAGTGTTTCCGCGATTCCAAACACTTTATGTGATGTGTTAGGTTTTCGTGAATTTTATGATTGTACCTTAAATTTGCATCTTGCGGATTCCACTATTAAGAAACCTGTGGGAAGGATTAATGATGTTCTTATTTTTGCAAATAGGAATTATGTGCCCGTAGATTTCATTGTTCTTGATATAGATTGCAATCCTACATGTGCTATTATTCTTGGTAGACCTTTCGTTAGAACGATTGGTGCAATTATTGATATGAAAGAAGGAAACATTAGATTTCAATTTCCGTTAAGTAAAGGCATGGAAAACTTCCCAAGAAAGAAAATTAAATTGCCTTATGAATCTATTATGAGAGCCACTTATGGATTGCATGCCAAAGATGATAATACTTAGATCTATTCGTGTTTTATGCCTAGCTAAGGACGTTAAACAATAGCGCCTGTTGGGAGGCAACCCAATTTTATTTTTGTTCTTGCTTTTTAGGTCCTGTTTTGCAATAAATATTTCATCTAGCCTTTGGTTAGATGTGGTTTTGTGTTATAATTAGTTTTTGTGCCAAGTAAGACCTTTGGGATAGCCTACGGTGAGAGTTAATTTTATCTTGCTGAAAAACAGAAACTTTTGCGCTCACGAAAACAATTCTCATTTTTAGATGAAGAGTGATTTTTAGTTTATTATTTTTAAGAAGATTAATAAACAAATTTTCTAGGACTTCCTAATTTCTCAGGATTTTTAGAGTTACAGAAGTATTCGAAATATCCAGATTTCTACAGATTGTTCTGTTTTTGACAGATTCTATTTTTCGCGTGTTGTTTGCTTATTTTGATGAATCTATGGCTAGTACCGGGGGGTATGAACCATGTAAAAGTTGGAATACAGTAGATATTACACCAATATAAATAAAGAATGAGTCCACAACAGTACCAAAAGTGGTGATTTATTTTCTTATACTAACGGAGCTTACGAGATTTTCTGTTGAAGTTTTGTGTTGTGAAGTTTTCAAGTTTTGGGTAAGGATTTGATGGACTATGGAATAAGGAGTGACAAGAGCCTAAGCTTGGGGATGCCCAAGGCACCCCAAGGTAATATTCAAGGAGTCCAAAGAGCCTAAGCTTGGGGATGCCCCGGGAAGGCATCCCCTCTTTCGTCTTGGTCTATAGGTAACTTTACTTGAGGCTATATTTTTATTCACCACATGATATGTGTTTTGCTTGGAGCGTCTTGTATGATTTGAGTCTTTGTTTTTTAGTTTGCCACAATCATCCTTGCTGTACACACCTTTTGGGAGAGACACACATAAATCGTGATTTATTAGAATACACTATGTGCTTCACTTATATCTTTGAGCTAGGCAATTTTGCTCTAGTGCTTCACTTATATATTTTTAGAGCATGGCGGTGGTTTTATTTTATAGAAATTGATGAACTCCCGTACTTCACTTATATTATTTTGAGAATCTTTAAAACAGCATGGTAATTTTCTTTGGTTATAAAATTAGTCCTAATATGATAGACATCCGAGAGGGATATAATAAAAACTTTCATATAAAGTGCATTGAATACTATGAGAAGTTTGATTCCTTATGGTTGTTTTGAGATATGAAGATGGTGATATTAGAGTCATGCTAGTGAGTAATTGTAAATTTGAGAAATACTTGTGTTAAGGTTTGTGAGTCCCGTAGCATGCACGTATGGTGAACTGTTATGTAACGAAGTTGGATCATGAGATATTTTTTATTGTCTTCCTTATGAGTGGTGATCGGGGATGAGCGATGGTCTTTTCCTACCAATCTATCCCCCTAGGAGCATGCGCATAGTAATTTGTTTCAATGACTAATAGATTTTTGCAATAAGTATCTAGGTTCATTATGACTAATGTTGAGTCCATGGATTATACGCACTCTCACCTTTCCGCCATTGCTAGCCTCTCCTGTACCGTGCAACTTTCGCCGGTACCATAAACCCACCATATACCTCCCTCAAAACAGCCACCATACCTACCTATTATGGCATTTCCATACCATTCCGAGATATATTGCCATGCAACTTTCCACCATTCTGTTTTATTATGACACGCTCCATCATTGTCATATTACTTTGCATGATCATGTAGTTGACATCGTATTTGTGGAAAAGCCACTGTTCATAATTCTTTCATACATGTCACTCTTGATTCATTGCACATCCCGGTACACCGCCGGAGGCATTCACACAGAGTCATATTTTTGTTCTAGTATCGAGTTGTAATTTTAGAGTTGTAAGTAAATAGAAGTGTGATGATCTTCATTATTAGAGCATTGTACCATGTGAGGAAATAAAAAAAGAGATAAAGGCCAAATAAAAAAAGGTGAAGGCCAAAAAAAAGAAAAAAGGGAAAAAAGGGGGAAAAAGAGAAGGTACAATGTTACTATCCTTTTTGCCATACTTGTGCTTCAAAGTAGCACCATGATCTTCATGATAGAGAGTCTCCTATATTGTCATTTTCATATACTAGTGGGAATTTTCCATTATAGAACTTGGCTTGTATATTCCAATGATGGTATTCATGAGCAAGCAAGTTGGATGCACACCCACTTATTTTTCTTTTTGAGCTTTCATAAACTTATAGCTCTAGTGCATCTGTTGCATGGCAATCCCTACTCACTCACATTGATATCTATTAATGGGCATCTCCATAGCCCGTTGATACGCCTAGTTGATGTGAGACTATCTCCTTCTTTTTGTCTTCTCCACAACCACCGTCTATTCCACCTAGTGCTATGTCCATGCCTCACGCTCTAGTATTGTGTGAAAGTTGAAAAAGATTAAGAATGTCAAAAGTATGAAACAATTGCTTGGCTTGTCATCGGGGTTGTGCATGATTTGAGAATTTTGTGTGATGAAGATGGAGCATAGCCAGACTATATGATTTCGTAGGGATAAGCTTTCTTTGTCCATGTTATTTTGAGAAGACATAATTGTTTTGTTAGCATGCTTGAAGTATTATTGTTTTTATGTCAATATTAAACTTTTGTTTTGAATCTTACGGATCTGAACATTCATACCACAATAAAGAGAATTACATGGATAAATATGATAGGTAGCATTCCACATCAAAAATTCTGTTTTTATCATTTACCCACTCGAGGACGAGAAGGAATTAAGCTTGGGGATGCCTGATACGTCTCCAACATATCTATATTTTTTTATTGTTCCATGCTATTATATTATCTGTTTTGGATATCTTATATGCATTAAGATGCTATTTTATATGATTTTTGGGACTAACCTATTAACCTGAGCCCAATGCCAGATTTTGTTTCTTCCTTGTTTTAGAGTTACGCAGAAAATGAATACCAAACGGAATAAAACTTTCACGATGATTTTTCTTGGACCAGAAGACACCCAAGAGACTTGGAGTGCAAGTCAGAAGAGCCACGAGGCGGCCACTAGGGTGGAGGGCGCGCCCCCGACCTTGTGGGCCCCTCGGTGACCCGTGACCTAGATCTTCCTCCTATATATTCTCAAATACCTCAAAAACTTCCATGGGAGCCACGAAACCACTTTTCCACCACCGCAACCTTCTGTACCCATGAGATCCCATCTAGGGGCCTTTTCCGGCATCCTGCCGGAGGGGGAATCGATCATGTAGGGCTTCTACATCAACACCATTGCCTCTCCGATGAAGCGTGAGTAGTTTACCACAGACCTACGGGTCCATAGCTAGTAGCTAGATGGCTTCTTCTCTCTCTTAGATCCTCAATACAAAGTTCTCCTCGATGTTCTTAGGGATCTATTTGATGTAATACTCTTTTGTGGTGTGTTTGCCGAGATCCGATGAATTGTGGATTTATGATGAGCTTATCTATGCATGATTTGATATCTTTGCAAGTCTCTTTGAACTATCGATTTGGTTTGGCCAACCAGATTGGTTTTTCTTGCAATGGGAGAAGTGCTTAGCTTTGGGTTCAATCTTGCGGTGCTCGATCCTAGTGACAGAAGGGGAACTGACACGTATTGTATTGTTGCCATCGAGGATAAAAAGATGGGTTTTCATCATATTGCTTGAGTAAATTCCCCCACATCATGTCATCTTGCTTAAGGTGTTACTCTGTTCTTTACGAACTTAATACTCTAGATGCATGCTGGATAGCGGTCGATGTGTGGAGTAATAGTAGTAGATGCAGAATTATTTTGGTCTACTTGACACGGATGTGATGCCTATGTTCATGATCATTGCCTTAGATATCGTCATAACTTTACGTTTTTATATCAATTGCTCGGCGGTAATTTGTTCACCCATCGTAATATTTTCTATCTTGAGAGAAGCCTCTAGTGAAACCTATGGCCCCCGGGTCTATCTTACATCATATAAGTTTCTGATCTACAATTCTAGTTTCCTATTTACTTTCTTTGCAATCTTTTACTTTCCGTACCATAAACCAAAAATATTCCTTTACCGTTTATCCATCTACATCAGATATCACTTTGCAAATAACCGTGAAGGGATTGACAACCCCTTTATCACGTTGGGTGTAAGTTGGTGTTTGTTTGTGCAGGTATTCGGTGGCTTGTTGCATTGTCTCCTACTGGATTGATACCTTAGTTCTCAAAAGCTGAGGGAAATACTTACACTACTTTGCTGCATCACCCTTTCCTCTTCAAGGGAAAAACCAACGCAAGCTCAAGAGGTAGCATTGATTCAATTTGTGTTTGTTACTTTGATAATTTGATATGTTGGTGGACCGGTGCCTAGGTGATGTTCTTACTTGAAAAAACCTCCTACTTATGATTAACCCTCTCGCAGCATCCGCAACTACGAGAAAAGTATTAAGAATAAATTCTAACCATAGCATTAAACTTTTGGATCCAATCTGTCCCTTACGGAATAGCACATAAACTAGGATTTAAACTTCTGTCACTCTCGCAACCCATCATCTTATAACTACTCCACAATGCATTACCTTAGGCCCAAATATGGTGAAGTGTCATGTAGTCGACATTCACATGACACCACTAAGGGAATCACAACATACATACTATCAAAATATCGAACACATATCAAGTTCACATGATTACTGTCAAAATGATTTCTCTTGTGACCTCAAGAACAAAAGTAACTACTCACAAATGATAATCATGCTCAAGATCAGAGGGGTATTAAATAGCATATTGGATCTGAACATATAATCTTCCACCAAATAAATCATATAGTAATCAAGTACAAGATGTAATCAACACTACTAGTCACCCACAAGCACCAATCTATAGTTCCGGTAACAAGATTGAACACAAGAGATGAACTAGTGTTTGAGATGAGATGGTGTTGTTGAATATTTTGATGGAGATTGCCCTCCCAAGATGGGAGAGTTGTTGATGATGATGAGGACGATGATTCCCCCCTCCGGGAGGGAAGTTCCCCCGGCGGAATCGCTCCGCCGGAGGGCAAAAGTTCTCCTGCCCAAGTTCTGCCTCGAGACGGTGGCGCTCCATCCCGAAAGTCCTCTCCTCATTTTTTCTAGGTCAAAATGACCTATATACCAGAAGATGGGCACCAGAGGTGGGCCTGGGTGACCACAACCCACCAGGGCGCGCCTGGGCTCCCTGGCGCGCCCAGGTGGGTTGTGCCCACCTGGTGGGCCCCTCTGATACTTATTTGCTCCAATATTCTTCATATATTCCATAAAAATTCTCCGTGAAGTTTCAGATTGTTTGGAGTTGTGCAGAATAGGAGCCTGACATAGCTTTTCCAAGTCCAGATTTCCAGCTACCGGAATTCTCCCTCTTTGTGTGTACCTTGCAAATTATGAGAGAAAAGGCATTAGAATTACTACAAAAAGCATTATTATGCATAAAAACATCATAAATAACAGTAGGAAAACATGATGCAAAATGGACGTATCACCATAATGCATTAAATATCAATATAAAAGCATGATGCAAAATGGACGTATCACATAGCTAGACACACTCTCCCCTCGTTGCTATGCATCTCCTTGATAGATCTTGCGTGTGCGTAGATTTTTTGCTTTGTTTTCCATGCAACATTTCCCTACAATGGTGGACTCGTCTAGAATAACTTGGGTTTTAGGATTTTGATGCACAAGCATTATTCCCGCTTAGTACAGGCGAAGGCTAGCAAATAGGTTGGGAAGCGGCCAGCTAGAGAGCGAAAACGGTCATGAACATGCATTATGCTTAATTAACATTCGATACTAGCATGAGTAGGATATGAACACCATGAACATAAATATCATAGAGACTATGTTGGTTTTGATTCAACTACATGCATGAACATGTGCCAAGTCAAGCCACTCGAACATTCAGAGGAGGATACCATATCATCATACGACATCACAGTCATTTTAATGCAATGTTGACACCCAAGATAAATGATTATCCACTCCTAGCTACTTAAGCATGGCATGAGAAACCTTAATCTCTAATTGTCATTGCAAACATGTTTGATCATAATAGGCTGAATCATGGATACCAGGTTAAACATATTTACAAAAACATAACAAGTTGAGTTCATACCCGTTTCTCTCTGCCACCACCAGTTCATCAAATATTGTCATTATTGCCTTTCACTTGCACGGCCGAACGATTTGAAAATAATAACAGTGCAAGAGTGCCATGGACTAAGCTGGAATCTGCAAATATTTTATTCAAAGGAGAAGACAAGGTAATTTGGGCTCTTTGTTAGATCAACAATAATGCATATGAGAGCCACTCAACAATTTTATCGTGGTCTTCTCCTTGGTATGAATCGATAAACAGAAAAGAAATTTAGAGCAACACATTGAAACATTTTTGGAGTTTTAGTTTTCCTAGAAGAAAGCAAATTAAAGAAGGAAAAACAAAAACAAGAAAAAACTATTTACACGGGAAAGCTCCCAACAAGCAAGAAGAATCGAGAAATCTTTTTTGGGTTTTCTTTCAATATTCCAACTAATTAAACTAGAAAGAAAAACTGAAAAGAAGCAGGAAATATTTTTGTATTTTCTCAAAGTTGTTTAAACACACAAGAAGAAAGCGAGAAAATAAATCTAGCATGGATAGCACAATGGAAAAGTGTGGACACTGACAACTGGAATGAAATGTGTGAACAATGAATGTGATGTCGGTGGAAATACGTACTCCCCCAAGCTTAGGCTTTTGCCCTAATTGGTACACCACTCGTAAAAGCCATCAGGTCCTATGTTGAAGTGTTGTGGAGCGGGTACCTGAGCATCCCACTCGTGAGGCTCCTCCTCAACCGCAGCCTAGTTGTTTCGGTAGGCGACAATATCCTCAAGCATGATCCTGTATCCGCCCCTGGCAATATAATCAAACAAAGCAGGCACAGGCAACGGAATAACATCACGAGTAATTTCAGTAAAGACTAGGTTGTAAGGAAAATCCATAGTAGTGTTCTCGCCATCAATAAAGTGATGATGTGCCATAGCCTGACGATCTAAGTAGACCTTGGGCATACGAAGTGACTCGCTAAGCGAGTAGCATAAATACCGCCATCAATTCTACCCTTGGACCTATTAATGTGGAGGCGATGTGCCACAATAGCTCCCAAGCTATAAGTGTTGTCGCCGTAGAGTGCGTGGCATAGGACAGCGAAATCGGGGGCACTAAGTGCACCAACCTTCTCTCTAGCAAGTAAACATTTCGAAATGAATAGAGTAAAATAATGCACTGAAGGAAATTGCATGCTAGTGGCGGTGACACCTGATACCCTCTCTCATCCCCCACTGATAGAGTGCGGTAAAAACCATCAAACTCTACGGGTCTAGGCTCTCTTAAATCTGCGTCAGAAGGGATCAAGCATATATCACAAAATTCAGTAAGTGGTATCTGATGGGTTTCAGCATATAAATTAAACTACATCTCAGGAGGGTTATTCCTACTTAAGAAATGAAAACTTTGCACAAAGGAATTTGTGAGGAGATGATACTGTTCACACTCAACTGCGATGAAGTCGGTGAGGCCGGCATTAGCAGCAAATTGTGCAAACTCTTGACGGATTCCGGCTCCATCCATGAATGGGTTGTGCGGCCATTCACACGGCCGTACCTCCGCCATTCTCCGGGTGCGGACATCATTGTCTGATGACTCCCCAATAACTCCCTTGTAGATCTTCTTGGAAGCAAACTTCCTAAAGAAACTCATCTTTTTCCTATGAACAAAATTCTGAAATTTTTAGTCCGCAATTTTTTCTCAACCAAACTTCGCAAGATTGGTAGCAGCTACTCATAGGGATGCATAGAGGCCATATCAAGCATTTATACTACTTAGAACTCTAAGAATTCAACATGCAAGCTCATCCACAGCAACACCAAGAGTAGCTAATTATTCAAAATATAAAACAGTAAAGCAATAACTAATTGGACCAATGGAGGAGTCATATACCAAGCAACAATCCCCCAAAATAGTTTCGGAAATGGAGCTTCGAGCAAAGAGATCGAAATTTGCGGGTTTGAGAGCAAGAACACGAGAGAGAGAGAGAGAGAGAGAGAGAGAGAGAGCAATGGTGATTCTTTTTCTGGAGGTAGGTGGTGACATGGGCTAAAGAGATAAGTGAGGGGGGCCAAGTGGGGACCACAACCCACCAGGGTGCACCTGGGGCTGCTGGCGTGCCCAGGTGGATTGTGCCCACTTGGTGCACCACACTCTGATGTTATTTGCATCAAAAATTCAGGAATATTAAAAAAATCGTATCAAATTTTCAGGTCATTCTGAGAACTTTTATTTTTGGGTCATTTTTTATTGCACGGAAAATTCAGAAAACAAATAAAACATGGCATTTTATTTTATTTAACTAAGAAAAACATAAAATAAAAGTAAGGACAGAAGGTAGTGGCTACTAAATTCATCAACTTCATACCTCTCAAAGATGATCCATTAATAAGGTTGATCAAGTCTTATTAACAACCACTGAGGGAGTCCTGGACTAAGGGGTCCTCGGGCGTCCGGCCTGTTATCTTTTGGGCCGGACTGGTGGGCTATGAAGACATGAAGGCCGAAGACTATACCCGTGTCCGGATTGGAATCTACTTGGCGTGGAAGGCAAGCTAGGCGACCGACTATGAAGATTTCTTCCTATGTAACCGACCCCATGTAACCCTAGATCTCTCCGGTGTCTATATAAACCGGAGGGCATAGTCCGGATAGGACAGATTCATTACCATATACTCATAGGCTAGACTTCTAGGGTTTAGCCATTACGATCTCGTGGTACATCAACTCTTGTAACACTCATATTCATCAAGATCAATCAAGTAGGAAGTAGGGTATTACCTCCATAGAGAGGGCCCGAACCTGGGTAAACATTGTGTCCCCCGTCTCCTGTTACCATCGATCCTAGACGCACAGTTCGGGACCCCCTACCCGAGATCCGCCGGTTTTAACACCGACGTTGGTGCTTTCATTGAGAGTTCCACTGTGCCATCGTCAAAAGGTTTGATGGCCCCTTCAATCGTCGATGATGACGCTGTCCAGGGAGAAACCTTTCTCCCCGGACAAATCTTCGTGTTCGGCGGCTTCGTACTGCAGGCCAACTTGCTTGTCCATCTGGAGCAGATCGACAGCTACGCCCTGGCCATCAGGTCAGATTCAGAAGCTTGAACTACGTTGCGAACATCCGTGGAGACTTGATCTTCGACGGATTCGAGACCACAGCAATCGCTCCCCGCTGCCCCGATGGACATGGCTTAAACCTGTCATCGGGCCGCATCCAGGAGAGAGCTCCTGCAGCAACTCTGGCCTTAGATCCGGAGCAGATCAAGTCCCCCAAAGTTGGGAAGCTTAACCCCATCGTGGGGGCTACCGATTCTGCGGCGTTGGAGCCACTCGCAGATTCCACTGCGTACGGCATCTGCATCAACGGAACCCCGGACTCTTCTCCGGCGCCGAGTTCCGAACCCTGCGAGTCCGCGGATACCGAACTCGATCGGTTATCGATCTTCAAGTTCAGCACCACAGATGTCTTCCAACACTCGCCCATGGGCGACCCACTAAACTCATTAAAAAACTATCCCTGGCAGACGGCTCATCGCTGAACTATGTTCGGTTCAAACTTACCGCGGATGATGGAGAATTTTGCTTCCCACCCGCCACCCACTTTATAGCCACCGTCGAAGACCCAACCAACATGCCTGACCCCCGCTCTGAAGACATCGCCGGCATGGACGACGATGAGGGGCAGGGCCAGAGCTCGCTACCCGCTAGACATGGGAAGACCACTTCCTGGTATGATGTGTGTATGATAGACACACCCGATGATGAGGAGGATCCAATCGAGAATAAACCTCCTGGGACACAGTCCGAACATCAGCGCCCATGGTGCCGCTCCAAGCCACATCGCCCAAGAGAAAACACTGCTAGCACCAGAAAATAAAACACTCCGGACAATGAAGACCCTGTTGTGGTAGAATCCGAACAGGAGGAATAGGAAAGCGGGCAAGACAGCCCTGATGAAAAGGCCACATATGGAGACTCGGAGGACATCAATTATCTCCCACCCTCCAAGGAAGAGGAGATCCTCGGCAGCGAGGATTTTATTGTGCCTAAGGAACCTCTCGAGCAGGAGCGTTTCAAACGCCGGCTTATAGCCACTGCAAAGAGCTTAAGGAAGAAGCAGTTGCAACTTCAAGCAAGCCAAGATTTGCTCAATGATAGATGGACCGAGGTCTTGGCCGCCGAAGAATACGGCCTTAGTAGCCCAGACAAAATCCACCCAAAGGGTAGGTGGCTCCTTCAATACGATGGCAGGGCGCTGGAGTCCACACCACCATCGAACAATGCGGCGGGCCGGCCACAGTTCGGTCCAGACAAAGCAGCAGCCCATACAGAGCAACATAACAACCCATTCGGCCGTCAAATCAAGAACAAAACATCTCGAGGGAACACTCGCGACATCAACCAAGACCCGGAGGATAGAGCAGGGCGCACAAGATCGATGTACAGATCACGGAGATACACCCCGACCGACTATGATGGTCACCCATTCGGACACTACAGAGCTGACAACGCCCGGTCCGAACTCCGTAAGCGGAGTCCGCCGGAGGTGCTTCACAGTGTGGCCCAACATAGAGGAGCCGCACACCCTCTCTGCTTCACCGACGAGGTAATGGAGCATGAATTCCCAGACGGGTTCAAACCCATTAACATCGAATCATACGACGGAACAACAGATCCCGCGGTATGGATTGAGGATTACCTCCTCCATATTCACATGGCTCGTGGAGATGACCTTCATGCCATTAAATACATACCTCTCAAGCTTAAGGGGCCAGCTCGCTACTGGCTAAACAGTTTACCAGAAAATTCTATTGGTAGCTGGGAAGACTTGGAAGACGCCTTTCGAGACAACTTCCAAGGAACATATGTCCGGCCCCTAGATGCCGATGACTTAAGTCATATTGTCCAAAAGCCCGGCGAGTCAGTCAGAGAGCTCTGGACCAGGTTCTTAGTCAAAAAGAACCAAATTGTCGACTGTCTGGACGCAGAAGCCCTCGCAGCCTTCAAACATGGCGTCCGGGATGAATGGCTAGCGCGTCACCTCGGCCAGGAAGGACCCAAGTCCATGACAGCCCTTACCGCTCTAATGACTCGCTTTTGTGCGGGAGAAGACAACTGGCTCGCTCGTAAAAGCAACAACGCCAGCGACCCGGGCACTTCCGAAATTTGAGACGGCAACGGTAAGCCACGACGAACCAAACACAACAGTCACAGTAATACATGCGACGCAGCGGTGAACGCCGAATTTCACAATCTGAAGCCCGGTCAACGGAAGAAGCCACTAAAGGCAAACCATGATGGACCATCCACCCTTGACAGGATATTGGACCGACCTTGTCAGATTCACGGTCACCCTGATAGGCGAGCTAATCATACCAACAGAAACTGTTGGGTCCTTAAGCAGGCAGGCAAACTCAACGCCGATCACAAGGGGAGGAGTCCACCAGGCGACAGAGATGACGGATCGGCTCGCCAGCCGAACACCAGGGCCCAGACACACTTTCCCTCTGAAGTTCGACCACTCCCAGAACGGAAATAGTTGTTCGGCTTCCGCCGCCCACCTACTGTACCGGCAAAGTTTACACCACGCGTACATAATACGCACTCAAGATACCATGGGCATCGGCGGAAGCACAATATGGACAACCCTGCAAGAATCCCCGTAACGTTTTTATCCGCCTTTCTTATTTTTCTGTATAATTTCTTAAAAACAGGTGACCATCAGGACAGCATCTACATCGGACTCTCTCGAAGTCCGGATCCGCACACTCACCTAAGGGGCCACTCCCATTAAGGATTCCCCTCCCCGAGGACGGGCGGCGCAGACGTGCGACAGGAGGTCCAAAATAAGCTTTTGTAGACCGCACTCTTCCTTTTGAGCCTGTACCATGCCCTTTTCCTCTGTTCCCAACCACGAGCATGTCAAATAGCTGGGTTGTGGTTTTTACTCTTTATATATTTATCATTGGCATATTGCTCCGCTCCCAGTAAACTTTATCCGAACTAATATTTCATGCTCTTTCTACAATGAGTCCGGCCGTAACGGCTGCCTTACAAGACGCGCCCCGGCATAACTTGCCAGGGGCCCGGTATGGGAACAAACGAGTTGCCAGTAAAAGTCCGGACAGCTCTATAGCGTACTTCGGCGTCGCAAGTCTGGCCTTATATGCATCAGCTCCGAATCATTGTCTTTGGTCAATAGTTGCGTTGCCCGGCTCCTGTGCTTGCTACCCTACATTCCATTGTATCGGCTAGGGTAGTAAAGGGAGAACTACTGCGATTGTGCCCTGGCTTTGACCGGATGAGCACCTCAGTAGAGAAAGCCGAAAAATGACTGTCATGATGAGGCGAGAGCTGGTCAACCACTTGACGACTTATTTGAATCTTTAGCGATTCTCCGTGTCACACGAAGGATCTTCTTCAGATCAAAACATGTAAGGCACAAAAATTATAATATGCCGCATACATACCAGGGGCTATGTCGTAGCCCCGCCATAAAACTCCTATGGCTAAGTGAAAGTGTTAACGCCCTATAGTCCGATTGCCTGGTTCGCCGCATTATCACCTCCATTATGGACCGAGACGTTGAATAAAGAGTGATTCAATGCTTTTCTGAACACCCCCGTATTTCCTACGAGGGGGCTGAAGCCGACGACTGGAAAACTTTCCGATTACATTATAACGGCCGCACAGGAGGAATACAAGTTATCGAGCAAAACACAAGACTAGATTAACTATAAAGTTGTCCGTTACAACCCTTGTACACATCACTCGAACATTATGTCTTTCGAGCACTGACCCTCTATCAAGCGGGCGGCCTCTAGGACGTCTTCAAAATAATGCTCTGGTTCCGGATGGTCCTTGCCTTTGGGTGGACTCTTCGCCGCAACATCGATAGCCTTCATCTTCCCCCAGAATGTCTTGACTCGGGCGAAGGCCATCCGTGCACCTTCAATGCACGACGACCGCTTCGCAGCGTCGATACGCGATACCACATCGACAAGCCGCTGCACCAGGCCGAAGTAACTACTCGGAACAGGTTCAGTCGGCCACAACAGGACTATGACGTTCTTCATGGCATCGCCGGATATCCTATGCAGCTCGGCCCACTGGGACATCTGTTCATTCAGCAACAGAGGGCGCTTCGACGCGCCAAATTGTGACAAAAAAAGCTTCTCCGTTGCATACCCCTCTTGCGCCTGATAAAATTGCGCCGCATCGGAAGAACTCTTCCACAAATCTAAAAAATTGTCCGGAGAACTCCATACTTGGTTAAGCTGAGCATAGTTCAGATCGCCGAATCTAGCCTGTAGCAAAAAGGGCTTGCCAGCCACAATCTCCCCAGCTTGCCGGATCTCCTCACGGGCTGCTCTGGATTCAGACTGCATTTCTCTCGCCTCTCGTAAGGCCTTGTCAAGTTCAGCCGTCTTGGCTTCATTTTCCTTCTCAAGAAGTTTATAGCGGCTAGCTGCATTTTCTAACTCGTGCGCCATGGTGGACATCGTCTCCTTGTCTTGACGCCGCGCGGCTTGTTAGGCCTTCAATTCAGCCGATGCCTTTTCGGCAGCCGCATTACTAAACTAGGCCTGCTCCTTGGCCTGGGCTAGCTCCGCCCGAAGGGCTTCCACGGCGGCAGCACCATCTGCATTCATGCACATTTCATATCAAACTCTTTTCAGAGTCAGGCTTAAATTACAAGCACATCGGTGTAAGATATACTCGAAATATATACCTTGCGAGTCGTCAAGACGCCTGTTGATCAAAGCAATGTCATCCTCCGCAATATCCAGCTTTCGCTGCAGTTCGGTCACCTCCGAATTTCGGGCAGTGGCAGGAGGGGAGATAGCCTGCATTCCAAATTAAACCTAGGTTAGCACCTAAAAATAACTTTTCGATCCTCCGATCGCCTCCTTTGGAAGGCAATCCGAGTCTCAGGGGCTACTGCATACACAACAGGTGCATTCTGTCAATATTATCCAATTGACAACATTACATCACAAACCTCAAAACCCCTCAGAAGGCTCGTAAAGGCCTCGTTCAACCCGCTCTTCACGGATAAAACCTTTTCGACCACCGTAATCATTAAGGCACGGTGCTCCTCTGAAACGGACGCTCGTCGCAGCATGCCCGTCAACGTCTCCAGCACTCCTGGGTCTTCGGACACCGCTGCCGGAGCACGACATTCCTTTGAAGCAATTCGCTTACCCGCCTCTAGCATTGTCTCTGGCTGTAAACCGGACAGTTCAGGGCCGTCATTCTTGATCCCCGAACCCTGAGTGACAGAGGCACCACCTTCAGGTACCTCCTTCCTTGTTTCCTGCGCTACCTGCTGGTTGGGCGGAGCCCTCTGGGATGACACCTCGAGATTATCCGCCCTATTGGGCGAAGAGGCCGGAGAAGGCGTGTCACTCTCCATCATCTCCGGAAGAAGGTCTCCCGAGGAGGAGGACGATTGAGAAAACACCAGGTGTTAACCTGCGAGGATGCACGCATGTCGGAGGATTATTTCGGTAATAAGGAAAAGGATGAGGTATGGTTAAAGTGCCCTGCTTCACTTACGGTCTGGCCGGAGGTTAGTCCTCATCATCAAGCTCTACGACGGCATCGCTTGCCCGGCCCAAGCTGCCCGACGATGGCATTTTCCCTTTCTTGGAAGGTTTCTGATACGTCTCCAACGTATCTATAATTTTTGATTGCTCCATGCTATATTATCCACTGTTTTGAACATTATTGGGCTTTATTATTCACATTTATATTATTTTTGGGACTAACCTATTAACCGGAGGCCCAGCCCATAATTGCTATTTTTTGCCTATTTCAGAGTTTCGCAGAAAAGGAATATCAAACGGAGTCCAAACGGAATGAAACCTTCGGGAACATGATTTTTAGGAAGATTATGATCCAGGAGACTTGAAGCCTATGTCAAGAAACAAAGGAGGAGGCCATGAGGTAGGGGGGCGCGCCCACCCCACCAGGGCACGCCCTCCACCCTCGTGGGCCCCCTATTGCTCCACCGATGTACTCCTTCCTCCTATATATACCTGCGTACCCCCAAATGATCAGATAAGGAGCCAAAAACCTAATTCCACCGCCGCAACCTTCTGTACCCATGAGATCCCATCTTGGGGCCTGTTTCGGAGCTTCGCCGGAGGGGGCATCCATCACGGAGGGCTTCTACATCATCACCATAGCCTCTCCGATGAAGTGTGAGTAGTTTACCTCAGACCTTCGGGTCCATAGTTAGTAGCTAGATGGCTTCTTCTCTCTTTTTGGATCTCAATACAATGTTCTCCCCCTCTCTCGTGGAGATCTATTTGATGTAATCTTCTTTTTGCGTGTGTTTGTTGAGACCGATGAATTGTGGGTTTATGATCAAGATTATCTATGAACAATATTTGAATCTTCTCTGAATTCTTTTATGTATGATTGGTTATCTTTGCAAGTCTCTTCGAATTATCAGTTTGGTTTGGCCTACTAGATTGATCTTTCTTGCAATGGGAGAAGTGCTTAGCTTTGGGTTTAATCTTGCGGTGTCCTTTCCCAGTGACTGTAGGGGCAGCAAGGCACGTATTGTATTGTTGCCATCGAGGATAACAAGATGGGTTTTTTTTATCATATTGCATGAATTTATCCCTCTACATCATGTCATCTTGCTTAAGGAGTTACTCTGTTTTCATGAACTTAATACTCTAGATGCATGCTGGATAGCGGTCGATGAGTGGAGTAATAGTAGTAGATGCAGGCAGGAGTCGGTCTACTTGTCTCGGACGTGATGCCTATATACATGATCATACCTAGATATTCTCATAACTATGCTCAGTTCTGTCAATTGCTCAATAGTAATTCGTTCACCCACCGTAAAATACTTATGCTCTTGAGAGAAGCCACTAGTGAAACCTATGGCCCCCGGGTCTATCTTCATCATATTAATCTTCCAACACTTTTTTATTTCCTTTGCTTTTATTTTACTTTGCATCTCTATCACAAAAATACCAAAAATATTATCCTATCATTTCTGTCAGATCTCACTCTCGTAAGTGACCGTGAAGGGATTGATAACCCCTTATCGCGTTGGTTGCGAGGAGTTATTTGTTTTGTGTAGGTACGAGGGACTCGCGCGTAGCCTCCTACTGGATTGATACCTTGGTTCTCAAAAACTGAGGGAAATACTTACGCTACTTTGCTGCATCACCCTTTCCTCTTCAAGGGAAAACCAACGCAGTGATCAAGAGGTAGCAAGAAGGATTTCTGGCACCGTTGCCGGGGAGGCTTACGCGAAGTCAACAACGAGCCATTTCTGGCGCCGTTGCCGGGGAGTCTAGCAAAAGTCAACATACCAAGTACCCATCACAATCCCTTATCTCCTGCATTACATTATTTGCCATTTGCCTCTCGTTTTCCTCTCCCCCACTTCACCCTTGCCGTTTTATTCGCCCTCTCTTTTGCGTTCGCCTCTTTTTTGCTTGCTTTTTGTTTGCTCGTGTGTTGGATTGCTTGCTTGTCACGATGGCGCAAGATAATACCAAATTATGTGACTTTACCAATACCAACAATAATGATTTCCTTAGCACTCCGATTGCTCCTCTTACCAATACTGAATCTTGTGAGATCAATGCTGCTTTGTTGAATCTTGTCATGAAAGATCAATTCGCCGGCCTTCCTAGTGAAGATGTCGCTACTCATCTAAATAGCTTCGTTGATTTGTGTGATATGCAAAAGAAGAAAGATGTTGATAATGATATCATTAAATTGAAGCTATTTCCTTTTTCGCTTACAGATCGTGCTAAAGCTTGGTTTTTGTCTTTGCCTCAAAATAGTATTGATTCTTGGAACAAGTGCAAAGATGCCTTTATCTTTCAGTATTTTCCTCCCGCTAAGATCATCTCTCTTAGAAACGATATTATGAATTTTAAGCAACTTGATCATGAACATGTTGCACAAGCTTGGGAGAGGACGAAATTAATGATATGTAATTGCCCTACTCATGGTTTGAATTTGTGGATGATTATACAAAAAATTTATGCCGGATTGAATTTTGCTTCTAGAAATCTTTTAGATTCGGCCGCGGGAGGCACTTTTATGGAAATCACTTTAGGAGAAGCTACTAAACTCCTAGATAATATTATGGTTAATTATTCTCAATGGCACACTGAAAGATCTACTAATAAAAAAGTGCATGCGATAGAAGAAATTAATGTTTTGAGTGGAAAGATGGATGAACTTATGAAATTATTTGCTAGTAAGAGTGTTTCTTCTGATCCTAATGATATGCCCTTGTCTACTTTGATTGAGAATAATAATGAATCTATGGATGTAAATTTTGTTGGTAGGAATAATTTTGGTAACAACGCGTATAGAGGAAACTTTAATCCTAGGCCTTATCCTAGTAATTCCTCTAATAATTATGGTAATTCCTACAACAACTCTTATGGAAATTTTAATAAGATGCCTTCTGAATTTGAGACTAGTGTTAAAGAGTTTATGAATTCGCAAAAGAATTTTAATGCTTTGCTTGAAGAGAAATTGCTTAAAGTTGATGAATTGGCTAGGAACGTTGATAGAATTTCTCTTGATGTTGATTCTTTAAAGCTTAGATCTATTCCTCCTAAGCATGATATCAATGAGTCTCTCAAAGCCATGAGAATTTCCATTGATGAGTGCAAAGAAAGAACCGCTAGGATTCGTGCTAAGAAAGATTGCTTTATGAAAGCGTGTTCTTCAAATTTCTATGAAAATAAAGATGAAGATCTAAAAGTTATTGATGTGTCCCTTATTAAATCTTTGTTTTGCAATATGAATCTTGATAATGATGGGAATGAATATGATCCACCTTTACCTAGAAGGCGTTCCAAGAATTCGGAGTTTTTAGATCCTGATGCTAAATTTGATAAAAGTGGGATTGAAGAAATCAAAACCCTAGATGTTGCTAAACCCACTATTTTGGATTTCAAGGAATTTAATTATGAAAATTGCTCTTTGATTGATTGTATTTCCTTGTTGCAATCCGTGCTAAATTCTCCTCATGCTTATAGTCAAAATAAAGCGTTTACTAAACATATCGTTGATGCCTTGATGCAATCTTATGAAGAAAAGCTTGAGTTGGAAGTTTCTATCCCTAGAAAACTTTATGATGAGTGGGAACCAACTATTAAAATTAATTAAGGATCATGAGTTCTATGCTTTATGTGATTTTGGTGCTAGTGTTTCCACTATTCCCAAAACTTTGTGCGATTTGCTAGATTTCCGTGATTTTGATGATTGCTCTCTAAACTTGCACCTTGCGGATTCCATTAAGAAACCTATGGGAAGAATTAATGATGTTCTTATTGTTGCAAATAGGAATTATGTGCCCGTATATTTTATCGTTCTTGATATAGATTCAATCTTTCATGTCCTATTATTCTTGGTAGACCTTTCCTTAGAACGATTGGTGCAATTATTGATATGAAGGAAGGGAATATTAGATTCCATTTCCATTAAATAAAGGCATGGAACACTTCCCTAGGAAGAAAATAAAATTGCCATATGAATCTATCATGAGAGCCACTTATGGATTGCCTACCAAAGATGGCAATACCTAGATCTATCCTTGCTTTTATGCCTAGCTAGGGGCGTTAAACGATAGCGCTTGTTGGGAGGCAACCCAATTTTATTTTTAGTTTTTTTGCTTTTGCTTCTGTTTAGGAATAAATCTTTGATCTATCCTCTGGTTAGATGTGTTTTTATGTTTTAATTAGTGTTTGTGCCAAGTTAAACCTATAGGATCTTCTTGGATGATAGTTATTTGATGTTGCAGTAATTTCCAGAAACTTTCTGTTCACGAAAACAATTGTTAAAAATCACCAGAACGTTATAAAATACTGATTCCAATTGCTGCTGATCAATTAACAAATTGCCTAGGTCTTCCTATTTTGGCTGATTTTTTGGAGTTCCAGAAGTTTGCGTTAGTTACAGATTACTACAGACTGTTCTGTTTTTGACAGATTGTGTTTTTCGTGTGTTGTTTGCTTATTTTGATGAATCTATGGCTAGTAAAATAGTTTATAAACCATAGAGAAGTTGAAATACAGTAGGTTTAACACCAATATAAATAAATAATGAGTTCATTACAGTACCTTGAAGTGGTCTTTTGTTTTCTTTCTCTAACGGAGCTCACGAGATTTCTGTTGAGTTTTGTGTTGTGAAGTTTTCAAGTTTTGGGTGAAAGATTTTGATGGATTACGGAACAAGGAGTGGCAAGAGCCTAAGCTTGGGGATGCCCATGGCACCCCCAAGATAATCTAAGGACACCAAAAAGCCAAAGCTTGAGGATGCCCCGGAAGGCATCCCCTCTTTCGTCTACTTCCATCGGTAACTTTACTTGGAGCTATATTTTTATTCACCACATGATATGTGTTTTACTTGGAGCGTCTTGTATGATTTGAGTCTTTGCTTTTTAGTTTACCACAATCATCCTTGATGTACACACCTTTTGAGAGAGCCATACATGATTTGGAGTTTTTTAGAATACTCTATGTGCTTCACTTATATCTTTTGAGTTATATAGTTTTGCTCTAGTACTTCACTTATATCTTTTAGAGCATGGTGGTGGATTTGTTTTATAGAAACTATTGATCTCTCATGCTTCACTTAGATTATTTTGAGAGTCTTAAATAGCATGGTAATTTGCTTAAATAATCCTAATATGCTAGGTATTCAAGAATAGTAAAAACTTTCTTATGAGTGTGTTGAATACTAAGAAAAGTTTGATGCTTGATGACTGTTTTGAGATATGGAGGTAATAATATTAAAGTCGTGCTAGTTGAGTAGTTGTGAATTTGAAGAAATGCTTGTGTTGAAGTTTGCAAGTCCCGTAGCATGCACATATGGTAAATGTTATGTAACAAATTTGAAACATGAGGTGTTTTTTGATTGTCCTCCTTATGAGTGATGGTCGGGGACGAGCGATGGTCTTTTCCTACCAATCTATCCCCCTAGGAGCATGCGCGTAGTGCTTGGTTTTTGATGACTTGTAGATTTTTGCAATAAGTATGTGAGTTCTTTATGACTAATGTTGAGTCCATGGATTATACGCACTCTCACCCTTCCATCATTGCTAGCCTCTTCGGTACCGTGCATTGCTCTTTCTCACATTGAGAGTTGGTGCAAACTTCGCCAGTGCATCCAAACCCCGTGATATGATACGCTCTTTCACACATTAACCTCCTTATATCTTCCTCAAAACAGCCACCATACCTACCTATTATGGCATTTCCATAGCCATTCCGAGATATATTGCCATGCAACTTTCCGCCATTCCGTTTATCATGACACAATCATCATTGTCATATTGCTTAGCATGATCATGTAGTTGACATAGTATTTGTGGCAAAGCCACCATTCATAATTCTTTCATACATGTCACTCTTGATTCATTGCGTATCCCGGTACACCGCCGGAGGCATTCATATAGAGTCATATTTTGTTCTAAGTATCGAGTTGTAATTGTTGAGTTGTAAGAAAATAGAAGTGTGATGATCTTCATTTTTAGAGCATTGTCCCAAGTGAGGAAAAGGATGATGGAGACTATGATTCCCCCATAAGTCGGGAGGAGACTCCGGACGAAAAATAAAAAAAAAGGGAAAAGAGGCCATAAAAAAAAGAGAAAAGGCCCAAATAAAAAAATGAGAGAAAAAGAGAGAAGGGACAATGTTACTATCCTTTTACCACTTGTGCTTCAAAGTAGCACCATGATCTTCATGATAGAGAGTCTCTCATTTTGTCACTTTCATATACTAGTGGGAATTTTTCATTATAGTACTTGGCTTGTATATTCCAATGATGGGCTTCCTCAAAATGCCCTAGGTCTTCGTGAGCAAGCGAGTTGGATGCACACCCACTTAGTTTCTTTTGTTGAGCTTTCATATACTTATAGCTCTAGTGCATCTGTTGCATGGCAATCCCTACTCACTCACATTGATATCTATTGATGGGCATCTCCATAGCCCGTTGATACGCCTAGTTGATGTGAGACTATTTTCTCCCTTTTTGTCTTCTTCACAACCACCATTCTATTCCACATATAGTGCTATATCCATGGCTCACACTCATGTATTGCGTGAAGATTGAAAAAGTTTGAGAATGTCAAAAGTATGAAACAATTGTTTGGCTTGTCATCGGGGTTGTGCATGATTTAAATACTTTGTGTGGTGAAGATAGAGCATAGCCAGACTATATGATTTTGTAGGGATAACTTTCTTTGGCCTTGTTATTTTGAGAAGACATGATTGCTTTGTTAGTATGCTTGAAGTATTATTATTTTTATGTCAATACTAAGCTTTTGTCTTGAATCTTTCGGATCTGAATATTGATACCTTAATTAAGAAGAATTACATTGAAATTATGCCAAGTAGCACTCCGCATCAAAAATTCTGTTTTTATCATTTACCTACTCGAGGACGAGCAGGAATTAAGCTTGGGGACGCCTGAATCTTCTCTGAATTCTTTTATGTATGATTGGTTATCTTTGCAAGTCTCTTCGAATTATCAGTTTGGTTTGGCCTAGTAGATTGATCTTTCTTGCAATGGGAGAAGTGCTTAGCTTTGGGTTCAATCTTGCGGTGTCCTTTCCCAGTGACAGTAGGGCAACAAGGCACGTATTGTATTGTTGCCATCGAGGATAACAAGATGGGGTTTTTTATCATATTGCATGAATTTATCCCTCTACATCATGTCATCTTGCTTAAGGCGTTACTCTGTTTTCATGAACTTAATACTCTAGATGCATGCTGGATAGCGGTCGATGAGTGGAGTAATAGTAGTAGATGCAGGCAGGAGTCGGTCTACTTGTCTCGGACGTGATGCCTATATACATGATCATACCTAGATATTCTCATAACTATGCTCAGTTCTGTCAATTGCTCAACAGTAATTCGTTCACCCACCGTAAAATACTTATGCTCTTGAGAGAAGCCACTAGTGAAACCTATGGCCCCCGGGTCTATCTTCATCATATTAATCTTCCAACACTTTTTTATTTCCTTTGCTTTTATTTTACTTTGCATCTCTATCACAAAAATACCAAAAATATTATCCTATCATTTCTGTCAGATCTCACTCTCGTAAGTGACCGTGAAGGGATTGACAACCCCTTATCGCGTTGGTTGCGAGGAGTTATTTGTTTTGTGTAGGTACGAGGGACTCGCGCGTAGCCTCCTACTGGATTGATACCTTGGTTCTCAAAAACTGAGGGAAATACTTACGCTACTTTGCTGCATCACCTTTCCTCTTCAAGGGAAAACCAACGCAGTGCTCAAGAGGTAGCAGCTTCCCCTCTTGACCTCCAGAAGCAGCCCTCTTCTTGCCATGAAGTGCTCCCTCCACACCTTTGCCCCTGGGCAAAAGGGTATCGGTTTCCCCGAACACAGAGCCTAAATCGCCCTCAGGATGGGCATCGCCTCTGGGCTCCCTGTTCTCACCCCCCTCTGCAGACACCAAGTACGGTGTCGGAGTCAACATCCGCGTCAGTAGGGCGGACGCAGGGTCTTCGGGAAGGGGCGCCGGACACCAGATTAGCACCGCTTTCTTTATCCAGTCCTGTATAAGGACGAGTTGCTCAGTATCTTGTCAAGAGATGCTTGGATGAAAGGTGTACGATGATTGAATACTTACCGGAGTATCCGGATGATTGCAGTCGAGGCCGACGTCTTCGATGGTGTCCGGCCATTGCTCTCGCTCCGTGAAATATAATTTCCACATTCCTTCCTGCGTAGCGCCGAAGAAGTGTTGAAGAGTCCGCCGCCCTTCTGGATTGAACTCCCACATACGGAGAGGCCGCCATTGACACGGCAGGATCCGGCGGACCAGCATTACTTGAACGACGTTCACAAGATCGATGCCCTTCTCGGTAAGGCTTCGGATGCGGCCTTGCAGAGTCTGCACCTCATTAACGGATCCCCAGTCCGATCCCTTGTTGATCCATTAAGCAAGTTGAGTCGGAGGGCCGGGTCGGAACGCAGGCATAGCCACCCACTTGGAGCCCCGCAGCTCGTTGACATAAAACCGCCCCTGCTGCCATAATTCGGAAGACTGGGCGAAGGATCCTTCAAACCAAACCGCGCTGGCGAGCTTGCTTATTACAACGCTGCCGCACTCCGCCTGCTCCTCCTCCATCACCCGCGGTCTCACATCAAAAGTCTTGAGCCACAAACCAAAGTGTGGGGGAGTCCGGAGGAAGGCCTCACACGTGACGATGAATGCCGAGATAAGAAGAAAAGAGTCCGGGGCCAGATCGTGAAAATCTAGCCCATAGTAGAACATGAGCCCCCGGACGAAGGGGTTAAGCGGGAACCCTAACCCATGGAGGAAGTGAGACACAAATACTACCCTCTCGCCGGACTTGGGGGTGGGAATAATCTGCCCCTCAGCAGGAAGCCGATGAAGGATTTCTGGGGTCAGGTACCTCGCTACGCGGAGCTTCGTAATATCCTCCTCCGTGACGGAAGAGGCCACCCACCGGCCTAAACGGCTGGACCCGGACATGATTGGGGCTGGTGGTGATTGGAACTCGAGGGCTGGAGCTCGAGGAGGCTGGGGTTGAGGAAGAAGCAAGCGCAGAAGAGAAAGACAAGTCTGGGTCCCTATATAAAGGCCCTGAATATCGAACGTCCCCTCCTGGGTCTTGAAACTTACCTATCCTCAAAGAGTTGTGCCCAGGGGACGGTTGGGTTACCCATACCTACATTATTGAAAATCCCGTGAATAAGGGGACACGATCTCTGCTTTGACAAGACGTGCCAATAAAACCGCCTCCCGAGGCATGGGGCGACGGGCTAGCCAACGGTTGGAAATAATAAACCGGGCAGGCATGATACAATGTCATAAACAGTTGTCAGCAGACCAGACTCGTGGAGTATTGTATTTTCTGCAATTATATACATAGGTCCGGATACGATCGACATATCCGAAGGCTATCTTGGAGTTCAGAAGAAGGGAACCTGCCTTGCAATGCCGAAGACAATCTGCGCGCCGGACTCCTCGTCATTGAAGCCAGGTTCAGCGGTTACTGAGGGAGTCCTGGACTAAGGGGTCCTCGGGCATCCGACCTGTTATCTTTTGGGCTGGACTGATGGGCTATGAAGACATGAAGGCCGAAGACTATACCCGTGTCCGGATTGGACTCTACTTGGCGTGGAAGGCAAGCTAGGCGACCGATTATGAAGATTTCTTCCTATGTAACCGACCCCATGTAACCCTAGATCTCTCCGATGTCTATATAAACCGGAGGGCATAGTCCGGATAGGACAGATTCATTACCATATACTCATAGGCTAGACTTCTAGGGTTTAGCCATTACGATCTCGTGGTAGATCAACTCTTGTAACACTCATATTCATCAAGATCAATCAAGCAGGAAGTAGGGTATTACCTCCATAGAGAGGGCCCGAACCTGGGTAAACATTGTGTCCCCCGTCTCCTGTTACCATCGATCCTAGACGCACAGTTCGGGACCCCCTACCCGAGATCCGCCGGTTTTGACACCGACAACCACCTTCAATTAGCATGAAACCGAAGAACTTTCGTAAAACACTAAGTTACCTCAACGGGGATATGCGTGTCCGCAACAATAAGTATATCATATTTCTTTTTGGCAGTAGGTAGAGGTATTTGAAAACTTCCAATAGCGAGTGTCGAAGAATTTTCAACAACATTAATACCATTCACTTGGAATTGTTTCTTTGGAAAGTGCATCATATGCTCATTACCATTGATATGAAAAGTGATCTTGATTTTATTGCAATCAATAACAGCCCCTGAAGTATTTAAAAAGGGTCTACCAAGGATAATCGACATGTTGTCGTCCTCGGGCATCTCAAGTATAACAAAGTCTATTAAGATAGTAACATTTGCAACAACAACTGGCACATCCTCACAAATACCGATATGTATGGCAGTTGATTTGTCAGCCATTTGCAAAGATATTTCAGTAGGTGTGAGTTTATTCAAATCAAGTCTTTTGTATAAAGAGAAAGGCATAACACTAACACCAGCTCCTAAATCTCACAAAGCAGTTTTCACATAATTTCTTTTGATGGAGCAAGTATAGTTGGTATTCCCGGATCTCCAATTTTTTTAGGTACTCCATCCTCAAAAGAATAATTAGCAAGCATGGTGGAGATTTCCGCTTCCGGTATTTTTCTCTTATTGGTGATGATGTCTTTCATGTACTTTGCATAGGGGGGCATTTTTAAGATATCAGTCAAACGGGTACGCAAAAAGACTGGCCTAATCATTTCAGCAAAGCATTCAATTCTTCATCATCTTTCTTCTTAGTTGATTTAGGTGGAAAGGGCATAGGTTTTTGAACCCATGGTTCTCTTTCCTCACCATGTTTTCTAGCAATAAAGTCTCTTTTATCATATCTTCTATTCTTGGGTTGTGGGTTATCAAGATCAACAGCTGGTTCTATTTCAACATCATTATATGGTTCTTTATCATTTGTTTGAGTGTCTTCATGAACCTCATAATCATATTTTTCATTATCAGTAGGTGAGTGTTCATTACCAGATTGAGTTTCAGCATCAGAAATAGAAATATCATTATTAGCTTCAGGACGTTTTTCTAATTCAGGTTCACTAGAGGTATGCAAAGTCCTATCATTTTTCCTTCTCTTTTTCTTTTCAGAAGGACTAGGTGCATTTGTGTTAACTCTTTGAGAGTCTTGTTCAATTCTTTTTGGGTGTCCCTCAGGGTAAAGTGGTTCCTGAGTCATTTTACCTCCTCTAGTTACTACTCTAACAGCAAAGTCATTTATATTATTGTTCATTTCATCAAGCAATTCTCTTTGAGATTTAGCAACTTGTTCTAGTTGAGTTTGAACCATAGAGCCATGTTTTCCTACACCTCTAACATCATTGGTAATTCTAAATAACAAGTTACTCAAGCAAGCAATCATATCAGAATTGTATTTCAATTGTTTCATAACATTTGCATTGAAGTGATCTTGCCTTCTAATATAATTATCAAACTCGTAAAGGCATTGACTAGGATGCATATTATAAGGATTGCCATTTTCATTGAATTTCATTAAAGAATTTACCTCAACCACCTTAGGTGATGGTGGTGTTTCAAGCCCATGTATTTCTTCAATAGGAGGTAAATTTTTCACATCCTCAACTTTAGTACCCTTTTCCTTCATAGATTTCTTTGCCTCTTGCATATCTTCGGGACTGAGATATAAGATGCCCCTCTTCTTCGAAGTAGGTTTAGGCGATGGTTCAGGAAGAGTCCAATCATCATAATTTTTCAATATGTTATTCAATAATTCCTCAGCTTGTTCAACAATTTGTTCCCTGAAAACACAACCAGCACAACTATCTAGGAAATCCCTAGAAGCATCGGTTAGTCCATTATAGAAGATATCAAGTATTTCATTTTTCTGAGGATGATCAGAAAAGCATTAAGCAATTGGAGAAGCCTCCCCCAAGCTTGTGGGAGACTCTCTACTTCAATTTGCACAAAGTTAAATAATTGCTGTAAGGCGGCCTGTTTCTTATGAGGAGGAAAATATTTTTCAGAGAAGTAGTAGATCATATCCTGGGGACTACGCACACAACCAGGAGAAAGAGTATTATACCAAGTCTTAGCATCACTGTTGGGGATATAACTATTGGGTATGGTCCGCCCAGGAGGGGCCGGGTCATACCACTGGCGGTTCATAATGACAAGGCCCATGAAGATGTTGAAGATGGCGGTTCACGAAGCAGGCTTACTGAAGGCCCAAGACCCAAAGGCGGCTTGAGGCCCGCGGGTGTTAACCGCCATATGTTAACAAGGAAAGTATAGATTCTATCACCGAGCCGGACACGTTGTGTATAAGCCGGCCGGGACTATGTAGGCCGTCGGGCATCAGCCTATGTATATAAAGGGGTGACGCGGCAGCGGTTTAGGGCAAGAAACAAGAGATCAAGAACTAGGTCATGCGTATTCGCTCCCTGGTAATCGAGACCCAAGCAACACCACCTCAAACTGGATTAGGCCTTTACCTTCACCGCAAGGGGCCGAACCAGTATAAACTCCCTGTGTCCTTTGTCCCGTTTAACCCCTTTAAGCTAAGCTAGTTGCGATGGCTCCACGACTAAGTTCCGCTAGGACATCTGCCGTGACAATTCCACGACAGTTGGCGCCCACCATGGGGCCAGCGCACGGTGGTTTCGAGTTCTTGAAGGGCAGCTTCGAAGGGATCAAGGGATGATGTGGGCCGGATGACCAAGAGTTGTCCCGGCAAGCTCTACATCGACGATGTAGGCTGGGGCCCTGAGGCCGGCTCAATCGAGTACGGGTACCGGGTCCCCTTTGACGGAATCTACGTCTTCATCGGCAAGATCGGTGAGTCGGGCCCTGAGCCGGACAGCTGCACCGACATCATCGAGACGGCTCAGCGTGCACGACCTGCCTGAGTTTAACCCGCCGTGAAGCATGCCTTTGTTGGTTTCATCCATGGGGCAGAAGCTGAAGAAGGATCTGTGTCCGGTGGTGAGACAGCCATTTACTCTGATGGTGAGTCGTCCACAGGCGAGACTGATTCATTGTATCACTTACAAGATGGCCGGCTTGGGGGCTGTTCCGATGGCGACAGTATTCCGGACCCCTGTGAGCCGCCGAGCAGGGTTGCGATCTTCATGGCCGATACACAACCGGCGCTTGGTTCAACAACCGCCGCGGCTATGACATCCGGTTCAACGGCTGCGGCGGCGACTGGTGCTAGTGGCACGGCGCGCTCGCCGACTCAAGCTTTGACAGAGTTATTGGAAGCTTTGGCGACTCTGATGGGGGTGGAGGTAACCCCGGACAACCAGGAACATCATAAGGTTGATGTGGCGAAGCTGCAAGATGAGATCGCTCAAGCCAAGGAGGAGCTGGCGGCTGAGAATTCCAGGATGGCTGCAGAGCGGGCTGTCCTGGACGCCCAAGCACAGTAGATTCAAGCATATTCCTTCCGGCTCACATTAGATCAGAACGCTTCGAATGAAGTCATGAGGAGAAGGCACCGGAGTCATCTACCCCCGGTTTATGAGCCAAGGAACCTCTTCAACACACCTGGAGCAGGGACCAGTGATCCACGCCAGTTCAGCCACGCGCGATGGACCCGCCATGTTTGAATAATACTCCGCCTCAACATGTTCTGACGCCTCTGGGTCATTATTCTAACCCTTTGGACAATATGATTGCCGCAGCAACACGGTTGGCAACTCTACCAGTTGAGGGCGAGTCTCCAACGGCGATAGAGACACGGAGGGCGAGAGAGCTTCTTTAGACAATTGTGGCTCAACAGGCGGCTTACTCTTACAGTCGCGAGGGGATTCACTCAACCCCTCGTCCAAGTTAGAGTTATAGCAGGCACATTGACTCACCGGCAGTTTCAAGCAGTGAACAGCACCGAAACCAACCTCGTCGACATTACCCGGCGCGTGTTGGTGCCAATGCTCAGACATTAGTGGATTAGGGCAGAGCACGTCGGGAGGCTGAGCTGGCGGCTCAGCAAGCGGCTCATCAACACTCTCCGGTTTATCCATCAGCTTCAGTGGAAGCAGGCGCGACTTCTAGAACCTTGGGTGTGCCATGTTTAGTGCCGGCTCTATGTAACGAGCATCTGCCCAAGGATTTCAAGGGTCCTCGCAAGGTGCCAAATTACACAGCAGATCAACCCCCTGAGGCTTGGGTTGAAAGTTATGAGATGGCCACGGAGATGCTGGATGTTAGCGATGCTGCGTGTTCTAGTATTTCACCATGATGTTGGACGGGCCGGCTCGTACTTGGCTGAAGGGGCTGCCCGCCAATTCCATTGGGTCATGGGCGGAGCTGAAGGCCCGTTTTATTCAAAATTTCAAAGACACGTGCAAGCAGCCTATGGCAATCCTGCATTTGGTTTCTTGTGTTCAAAGTGAGGGCGAGTCAAGGATCCACTGGGTGCGCCGAATCTCAACTATTATACATTCATCAGAAAGCATCAACGTTGGCTCAGCGATTTTGATGTTGGAGAAAAATTGTCGTTTCCTCCCCCTTAAGCAGAAGCTTGGACGGCTTAAGCGCCACTGCAATGACATGGGGGAGCTCATGGTGGCTCTCGTCAAGTATGCGGACTCTGATAGTACCAAAGACCCAGAATCTGATGAAGAGAAGGCTGGCAAGGGGAAGAAGAGCGGCAATACGAAGGGGCAGCAGTATAATGCGGCAAGCCAAGGTGGTAACGGTAAGCGTAAGGCTGACGGTAGTTTAGACTTTGTGGCTAACACTAGTGCGTAGAATAATAATCATCATCGCAAAGGAAGGCTAGCATAGCCTGGAAGATTGAAATTCAACCTCGAAGCGGTGATGAATCGGCCTTGTCCGAGGCACGGTACACGCGAGAGGTCAGCCACTCATCTATGGAAGGACTGCTTTATCATGAAGGAGTTCAAGGCTTCCAATCTTTTTCACAACAATCATGGGTCGGGCGGCGGCTCAGGATCGGGTCCTCACGATCCGGGTTTTGGTGGTGGCGGCTCTAATTCCGGTTTCCAGGGACAAGGCAATCAAGGTGGTTTTAATCAACAGTCTGGTCAAGGGAATCAGCAGCAGCAGTCTGGTTATCAGAGTAACCCAAAACAGTTGAACAATGGGCAGTACCACGTTTTCACCACAAGTTTATGCAAGCGGGATCAGAAACTCCATAAGAGGGTAGTGAACGCAGTTGAGCCGGGGATTCCCCGTTATCTGCGATGGTCTGAACACCCTATTCTTTGGAGTCGTGAGGATCACCCGCCCCGGGTTGATAATCCGGGTCACTTGGCTCTGGTGGTGGCACCTTAGGTTGGAGGGTACAAGTTTACCAAGGTACTCATGGATGGAGGCAGCTGCATCAATATTATGTATTATGAAACTTTTCTTCGTATGAGCCTAACTGACAAAGATCTTAAGCCGTCAAACACTGTCTTTCATGGCGTGGTACCCGGTAAGTCGTCATATCCAGTGGGTAAAATATCTTTGGAAGTTGCTTTTGGAGATGATCATGATTCTAGATCTGAGACATTGACTTTTGAGGTTGTTAAAATCAAGAGCCCTTACCATGCTCTGCTTGGGAGGCCGGCTTATGCTGAGTTCATGGCAAGGCCTTGTTATGTTTATTTGTAGCTTAAGATGCCGGTTCACAAGGGCACCATCACAGTGCATGGAAGCCGGAAGATAGCCTTGGAATGTGAAGAAGGTGATGCTGCTTATGCTGAGTCTGTCTGTGCAACAGAAGAGTTGAAATTTTACAAGGATAATGTTGACCCGACAGATATGACATATTTGAAGAAGCCAACCACAGAGCATGATCCCCTGTTGAAATTTAAGTCGGCGGATGGCACTAAGCTAGTTGACTTCGTTCCTGGCGATTCATCCAAACAGTTCAGCATCATTGCTAATCTGGATCCGAAATAGGAAAGCGCGTCGAGTTCATCCGTGAGAACCGGGACATCTTGTCATGGAAACCTTCAGACATGCCAGGTGTACCGAGGGAACTCGCTGAGCACACTCTTAATATTGATCCAAAGTTTAAACTGGTCAAACAACTCCTTCGTTGTTTCAATGAAGAGAGGCGCAAGGCCATTGGAGAAGAAGTAGCTAGACTCTTGGCGGCTGGGTTTATCGTCGAAGTTTTTCATCCTGAGTGGTTGGCTAACCCGGTGCTGGTACTTAAGAAAAATGGCACTTGGCCATGTGTGTGGATTACACGGACTTAAACAAGGCCTGTCCGGCTGATCCCTTTCCTCTCCCCCGTATTGACCAGATTATTGATGCTACGGCGGGTTGTGAGCGTTTGAGCTTTTTGGATGCTTATTCTGGTTATCATTAGATCAAGATGGCAGTTAAGGACTAGGAGAAGACAGCTTTCATCACTCCCTTTGGAGCCTTCTGTTATGTATCTATGCCTTTTGGGCTCAAGAGTGCCCAGGCGACTTACCAGTGGTGTGTGCAAAATTTCCTTCATGATCAGATTGGGCGCAATGTTCATGCTTATGTGGATGATATCGTGGTGAAATCCAGGAAGAAGGAAACTTTGATAGATGATTTGAAGGAGACCTTTGACAATCTCCGGGTCTACAAGATGATGCTTAACCCGGCCAAGTATGTATTTGGTGTGCCGGCGGGCAAGCTTTTAGGCTTTCTAGTTTCTGAACGAGGTATTGAAGCTAATTCAGAGAAAATAAAGGCTATCACTTCCCTGGCTAAACCGGCGTGTATCAATGATGTTCAGCGTCTGGCGGGTCGTATTGCAGCCTTAAGACGGTTCATAAGCCGGTTGGGTGAGAAGGCTATCCCTCTATACCAGATGATGAAGAAGACAGATCACTTTGTCTGGAGTGATGCTGCTGATCAGGCATTTGAGGCTTTGAAGAAACTGTTAGCTGAGCCCCTGGTTCTTGCTGCTCCTATTGATAAGGAGCCTTTGTTGTTATACGTAGCTGCTAACAGCAGAGCCGTCGGCGTGGCAATTGTGGTGGAATGGAAGGAAGCAGGTAAGGAATATCTGGTTCAGCGACCGGTTTACTACATCAGTGAGGTGCTTATTGAATCCAAGCAAAGGTGTCCGCATTGGCAGAAGCTTGTGTATGGGGTGTTCATGGCTAGTCGAAAGCTGAAGCAATATTTTCTGGGTCATCCCATCACTGTGGTAAGTTCTGCTCCCTTAGGGGATATTATTCAAAACAGAGAGGCCACAGGTTGGATAGCCAAGTGGGCCATTGAGCTTGGACCCCATGGTTTGAAGTATATGCCTCGTACAGCTATCAAGTCTCAAGCACTTGTGGATTTCATCAATGATTGGACAGAGCTGCACATGCCTAAGGAGAAGCCGGATAGCACATATTGTACTATTCACTTTGATGGATCCAGGCAGTTGGAAGGCTCGGGGGCTGGAGTTATCTTGACTTCCCCACGAGGTGATAAATTTTGTTATGTTTTAAGGTTGATGTTCCCTTGCACTAACAATGCAGCTGAGTATGAAGCCTTGCTCCATGGTCTTCGGATGGCTAAGGAGATGAACTTAAGCCAGGTGAGGTGTTTTGGTGACTCAGATTTGGTAGCTCAACAAGTTTCTGGCACTTGGGATTATAAGGACCCACTCATGGCGGCTTATCGCCGAGAGGTTGATGTTATTGCTGGTCACTTCAAGGGTTATCAAGTAGAGCATGTTGATCGAAGGAAAAACAAAGCGACTGATGCTTTAAGCCGGTTGGGGTCTCAGTGTAAGCCGGTGCCACCCAATATTTTCCTTGATATTTTGCATAATCCTTCAGTCAAACTGCCTACAGAGGAAGATCATGCTATTCCTGACCCGGAGGCACAGATGGTGGCGGCTCTTCATGCTATCCCTGATTGCACAGTTCCGTATTTGGCGTATATGACCTGGGGCGAGTTACCTCAAGATGAAACTTTGGCCAGGCAGGTAACCCGGTGGTCTAAGTCAATGCTTATTGTCAATGGAGAGTTGCATCATCGCAGTGTTACGGGGGCGTTTCAACGTTGTGTTTCTCCTGAAGAAGGTCGTGAGATCCTATGAGAGATTCATGGAGACTGTGGTCATCATGCCTGCTCTAAATCTCTCGTGGCCAAGGCTTTTCGTCATGGATTTTATTGGCTGGCAGCTCATGCTGATGCAGAGGATTTCGTCAGTAAATGTGATGGTTGTCAGAAATTCTCAAGACGTGCTCATGTGCCGGCTCAAGAATTGAGGATGATTCCAATTGCTTGGTCGTTCGCGGTCTGGGGGCTTGATATGGTCGGACCTTTCAAAAGGTCCAAGGATAAAAAGACCCACCTTTTGGTGGCGGCTGACAAATCTACAAAGTGGGTTGAGGCAGAGCCGGGCAGTAAGTGTGACGCGGCAACAACGGTTAAGTTCATCAAAAAGGTGATTTTCCATTTTGCTTTTCCCCACGACATTATGACTGATAATGGCACTAATCTGTCCAAAGGTGCTATGAAAGAGTTTTGTCAACGAGAGCATATTCGACTTGATGTATCGTCAATGGCTCACCCCCAGTCCAATGGTCAAGCTGAGAGGGCCAATCAAGAAATCTTGAGAGGCATCAAGCCCCGGCTTATGGTCCCTTTGTAGAGGACGCCGGGTTGTTGGGTGGAGGAATTACCTCAATGTTATGGAGCATCAATACCACCCCCAACAGATCTACGAGTTACACGCCTTTCTTCATGGTTTATGGAGCAGAGGCGGTTCTCCCTAGTGACATCCTTCACGACTCGCCCCGTGTGGCGGCTTATGTTGAAGCTGATAATGAAAAAGCACGTCAGGATGCACTTGATCTATTGGATGAGGAGCGTGACCTTGCGGTGGCTCGTTCGGCGATTTACCAGCAAGATCTGCGTCGGTACCACAGCCGCCGGGTTAAAACCAGAACCTTTCAAGAAGGTGATTTGGTGCTCCGGCTTATCCAGGATCAAACTGATATGCACAAGATCTCTCCACCTTGGGAAGGACCCTTCATGGTCAGCAAGAATCTGAAGAATGGGTCATACTACCTTATTGATGTTCGAGACCATCAGGACTCACGCACGTCAGAGGAAGAGACCCGTCGGCCATGGAATATTGCTCATCTTCGGCCTTATTACACCTGAAGCCAATGGCTCTTGTGATGTACATATTTTGACAATGTATATATTATGATGAATATAATAAAGTCGGCATCCCTGATAATTTAGGGCATCTTTCATTTCATTTCTAAGAATAATGAGTCTTTATTGTCACTTCATATGATCACTCGGAGGTTTAATACCCGGTGTAAAGGGACCAAAGAGAGTCTGCTGCACAACACAGCTGAAACATAGGTACTCGGCGAGCATAGCTCAATATATATCCCTTGGGGGCTCCCTGTTCACAGAACATAGCTTTAATAAACCCCTCTTGGTTTGAAACGCCAGGTGCATAGCACCAAACAATTTCAGTTGATCCTGCCTTGTACGTCTGCCACTCCACCCAGGTAATCCTGGGCTAACCCGCCGAACTTTTGACAGTCAATCTTATTAAAGACCCTGAACTTATCAAGGTTAAAATGGCAGTTGGTTATGTGAGGTCCACTTACAAGGTTTGAAGATTCAACTAGTGGCTGTGCAAGCCCATGAAAAGCACTTGAGTTTTAGGCCTGGCCGCCTATGAGAGCCTTGTATTTTGATTTTTATTTGATTTGAAATTTCTTTGTTGAGGTTTGCCATTTTTGTGACATGTTGATATATAATTGGCAACTAATGACAGCTATCATGCCTTATGGTTCATATTATGAGCCTCTCTGGGGGGTTTATCTTCACCCAGCCTGGTTTTGGACTATAAGTTACCAGGATCTGCTTGGACTATTATGTTCTAGGCTAAGGAATAATGTTCTTTGCTGCGTACGGTGTTATATGCCGCGGTATAAATCAATTGAACGGGGCATTGTGCTCTCAATCTTTGAGTTGTAACCCTCACTGCATCTGGTATAATAAGCCGGCAGTAGAAGCAAATATCACAGGTATGATATTTTGTTATAATTATATAAGGTTATGATTAAACCGGCCATGGTTCTGGATGATATGGTCACCAGTGGTTTGTTATATGGGATTTTTTGACCCACCTTGGGGTAAACCGCCAAGGTACTAGTGTCCTATTTCTATGCAGGGTATATGGCAATATGCTTAGGCAAAATTAATAATGGCTATGAGCTTGAATAGTATATCATCAAAGAGGATCAATACAGCTCATCATAGAGTTTTGCAACTACACATGCGCGATGGCATGGCAGACAAATTGTTTGATAGCTAGCCTATTACAAGGCAACTGATGTTCCAAAAGAATAATTGTTTTGGCAGAAAGCAGATGATAAGCCGGCCTGCCACTCATTGATCTTGGCCTTGATGAGTTGAAGGTGGTGGATCGTCCAGCACCGGTTCATCCTGCTCTTCTTCTCCAAATGGCTGGAAGTCAGTGGTTGCCCAGATGATCCCAGTCAAAGCTCAGAATACAGCTTCATCACTTATAAGTGTTGATGGGTCAACATCAGGGGCAAAAGTGTGCTTACAGATTGGAGGAGTCAGGTCCTGAGAATCGTGAACCGGCGCCTTGGCAAAAGTGTGCTTACGGATTGGAGGAGTCAGGTCCTGAGAATCGTGAACCGGCGCCTTGACCTTCTTGTTGTCGGTGTCATAAACTGGCTGATAATGTGAAAGATCAGTGTCTTCAGCCAGCTTACTGGCCAGAGGATGCATTTCCCTTGCAATTGCGGAGAAGTCTTCTGCGCTGAAGGGTGACCCGTCTTCTTTTACGCTTGGGCAGCCGTTTGCTAAATCTGCCGGTTCAAGATCAGCTAGCCATGCTTTGGCCTGGGTTAGCGATGTAAGTGCACTGGCTCTGGCAGCTGATTTCTTCAACTCTCCGATCCGCAGAGGCAGCATAGATAGCTTCTCCAATGTATCCTTGATAAGGTTTGGAGGTTGTTCGTTGTGAGCAGCTGTGCAGATGACCCATTGTGCGCCAGTATATAACTGCTCTATGAGCGTATAGGTGGCTTTCAACTTTTTTTGCATATCTGAGCCAAGGTGGGCAACTCTGGAGCCTGTGTCATCAAGGAAAGTTTGTAAGCCGGGAGCACATTGGTTAACATATATTAAAAGCAAAGATTGAGAAAAGGTTATTTACCAAAGATGGCAGCAGTCATAGCATTGATTTGATGTTTTAAGCTGGCGAGCTCTGCAGCTACCGGCTTAAGGGCCGCTTCAGCATCCTCAGCCCTCTTTAACAGGGCTGACCTCTCTGTATCCCAACCCGCCTGTTCGGCTTTGAAGTCTTTTTTCAGCTTCTCCATATCTGCTAAAGCAGTGGTCAGCTCATTTTTGGACTTGGAGGTTTCTGCTTGCTGAGACTTGATGTTCTCTTGGAGGTCGGCGACTTGGGATTCTTTGCTATTAGGTTCAGCCTGACAAGATATAAACCATGAGTGAGATTGCAATGAATACATTTGAGAAGTCCCAAGCACAATACAAGTATTTTACTCGGCACTTGGGGGCTAATGCACCTCGCTCTTTTTCAAGACAAGTTTATGATGATCTGATTGTTATATGCTGATTATAGCCGAGTCATGGAGGCTCGGTGCTTAAATTTTTTGGATATATATATGGTATTGAGACCCCGCTTATCTTAACAGATTAAGCCGGCCCTTGAGGGCTACAGATGGGAAATTAAATCCTTATTATCTAAAGTACCGGTTCATCTTGACAGATTAAACTGACCCTTGGGGGCTACACATGCACATTTGCAGTACTGTTATTATAAGTCCCGGTTTATCTTGAAAGCATAAACCGGCCCTTGGGGGCTGCTGGATTTGATCTATGCAACTGTTGAAGTTTACAGCACATTCTATTCTATCATGTCTAATAAACTTGGCGGCTAATGGAAGTATATTCATATGGAAAAGAGTTGCAGTGTTTACCTCATAGCGCTCCTTCATCAAATTTACTAAGACGGCCTCATAGTCGCGGCTTGTATAAAGACGGTTCAAATACCCAGAGTGAATTTCTTGGGCACTGAGACTGGCATAACTGTCCAGATTGGCTGACCACTTGCCCTTGTCAGCAATAGAAATTTCTTCCTTGGCGCTGTGTTTGGATAGGACAGTGGGTTTGCCTGGCTCTGTATAGCCATGCCCAGTGATGGTAGCATCATCGTCTTTTTCTTCCGCCGGCTTAATAGGACTTGCTGTTTTTATGGGGCTTGGCGGATCAGTGATGGCCGGGTCAACATTCATCTGGTCAACGTTAACATTGTGATCAACCTGTGGCGGTTCATGAACTGTGGCTTCAGGAGCTTGAGAGGTTTTTTCTGTTTGCTGCTCCGACTCAGAAGGGTCCGCGGGAGTTTTGGTCACCTTCGCCTTCTTGCTGGGTTTTGCCATGGCCCTGTGAATGAAATGCAAAGGCAAGATTAGTACAACAATTGAGTATATAATTAAAAGCAAAAGCTTGATAATCTTACCTTGGCACCGGTTTGAAGGCCGGGATATGAGTCCCTGTTGAGTCGCCAGAGGAAGAGTGAGATGTTCCCTGATAATTTGAATCGGAGGGATTAAGAGGTTGTCGGTAAAACCCGGCCTTTGGATAATCTAAGTCAGAAATTTTTAGACCTCCGGTCGACGTTTGCGAGGTGTTGGGGTGTTCGGTAAGCCGGAGGATAAAACTCCACCGCCGCTGTTCCGAGTTGTACGACAAGCTTCATGTTGCTGCTTCTTCAAAAGAAAGTTGGGATCCAAGTGAGCTAAAGGGTGAGAAAAGCTTACTTTCTGGCTTGCTTGTCGGGTTTTCTGTGTTGGCAGAGGTTCTGAGCCGAAGGAAAGAATAATTACCTCTGCATCATCCGCACGGCTGGCGTCGGCTTCCTCCTGAACAATCATTATCAATGAGATGTATAAAAAATGAGCCAAGAGAGTCAAGTTCTACCTCCGACAAATCATCATCACTGTCATCATCCGAGTTTAACCCGGTGGGCTCGATGGTTTTCTTCTTAGCAGGCCTCTTGGTGACCTTGGTATTGGTACGAGCCGGTTTGGCCGGTTTTTCTTGCGGTTTCTTCTTCCAAAATGAAGATTTGGCCTGTTAAAACCAAAAGATCATAAGAAGGTAGTATTAATGCAAAGATGATTAAACAGAAGGTGTGCAACACCTACAGCTGGTGGCTTATTGAAGGAGCAGAAAGGGCTAAGTCCTGTTTTACTGCAATCTGCCAAAGATTCGTTCAGCAATGCCTTGGTGGCTTCATTAATTTCTACGTCGGACAGTTGAATGTCGCAGTGGCGCTAGGGATCTTTTAAATCGCCAGTGTATTCGCACATTAAGCTGGGGCGACGGCTTAAAGGCAAGATGCTCCATGACACCCAACACCGAACAAAGTCAATGTCGGTTAGGCTGTTAGCCATGAAGGCTCTAAGCTTTGAAAAAGCTGGTGCATATTTGGCCCGCTCCTTCACGTTGATCCGTGGGGGAAGCGGATGTGTGTTGCTAAGCCAGTGGTCGCGGTAACCCGGCAGAGGATTCTCGTTTGCTGGAGATGTGTCTTGACAGTAGAACCAAGTTTGGTTCCAATCTTTGGGATGACTTGGCGGCTTGGTGTAGGGAAAGCTGGCTTCTTTCCTCTTCTGAATTGAAACCCCACCAAGTTCCAAGCTGGGCCCGTCAGTAAACTCTGTATGACGGTTTAAGTAGTAGAATTCTCTGAATAATTCAACCGTGGGCTCCTCTTGAAGATAAGCTTCACAGAATACTTGGAAGTTGCAAATATTGGACACAGAATTGGGCCCAATATCTTGAGGGTGAAGTTGGAAAAAATGAAGTACGTCGTGGAAAAACTTTGAGCCGGGCGGGCTGAACCCCCGAATCATGTGGTCAGTGAAAACAATCACTTCTCTGTCCTTGGGCTTAGGTGGATTTTCTTTGCCAGGGACTCTCCAGTGGATGTCCTCTTTCTTGGCTAAGGTGCCGGCTGCAACGAAGTTGTTTAGGTCTTCTTCAGTGACCCGGGATCGGACCCAGTTGCAAGAAGTGTATGTCTTAGCCATTTTTTGATGATCTGAAAAGAGAATTATGCTGGTTTAAATTATATGGTTAAGCCGGTTGTTGGTTTAAAGGCAAATAATAATGAAGCGTGCATGCGAAGGTGTTAAACCGGAGGATAGCATTGAAATTATAAAGGTGAGCTATTGGCGGCTTAAAAGGGGGGCTAATGGTGCCTGGCGGGTTATGGTTTCTGAGTTAAGCCGCCCACACAATTATTGATTTATAGATCTGAGAGTGGAAAAGTTGCTAAGTGTTGGGAAAAACAGATCTCACAGACTGATGTTATGATTTTGGATCTACGGCACTTCAAATAAAGGAAAATATTTAAACCTAAGTGGCAGCAGTTGAGCAGTTCATGTGTCCAGATTGGATTTTTTCACGCAGAGGAGATGTTTTAATATCAAATTTTAGTACTACAACTACCACACCGCAGGAGGGGTATAAAGTTTGGATTGAAATCTCAAAATACAGTGAAGAACAAAGAAAGGCGGAGATGAACTACGACGAACTTGTGGAAACCCTAATGGGATCTGCGGTGATAGAAAAGGGGAAAACTCACTGGAGCTGCGGAACAGAGGAGGCGCGCGGATGGACTCTGGTCAGTTCAGGTTGATGCAGCGGCCGTAGACGAGGCAGTGGTGAAGGTCAACGGGGGCAGCAGAGCTCGGGCGTAGAGGCGTCGTGAGGTAGAAGATGGAGACGAGAAGGCAAGGGGGAAAGTGAAAAGGGACCCCTGGTCCTATTTATAAGGCTGGAAAGATAAGTGGCATGCGTGGGAATCGAGGAGGCTAAAAAATGGATATCTGACAGCACAGACGCCTCGATTTTTGGAGGCTCATTAAAAGAAAAGGTATATTAAGATTTGGGCCTTGCGTAATATTAATGACAGGTGACGTCACGGCGGGTTACCGCAATCCTAGGAGATGATGTCATGGCGGGTTACAAGATCTTGCAAGAGCAAATGAAGAAGGATTTTTTTCTAAGTATTGAAAGATTGGTATGAACAAGTTCACATCAACCTGGGGCCTAATGTTGGGGATATAACTATTGGGTATGACCCGCCCAGGAGGGGCCGGGTCATACCACTGGTGGTTCATAATGACAAGGCCCATGAAGATGTTAAAGATGGTGGTTCATGAAGCAGGCTTACTGAAGGCCCAAGACCCAAAGGCTGCTTGAGCCCACGGGTGTTAACCGCCATATGTTAATTTGTATGTTAAGGAAAGTATAGGTTCTATCACCGAGTCAGACACGTTGTGTATAAGCCGGCCGGGACTCTGTAGGCCGCCGGGCATCGGCCTATGTATATAAAGGGGTGACCCGGCGGCGGTTTAGGGCAAGAAACAAGAGATCGAGAACTAGGTCAAGCGTATTCGCTCCCTGGTAATCGAAACCCAAGCAATACCACCTCAAACTGGATTAGGCCTTTACCTTCACCGCAAGGGGCCGAACCAGTATAAACTCCCTATGTCTTTGTCCCGTTTAACCCCTTTAAGCTAACCTAGTTGTGATGGCTCCACGACTAAGTCCTTCCGCTAGGACATCTGCCGTGACAATTCCACGACAATCACCCTTTAATGAGAACGGAAATAATTTGAGAATATAATAGTAGAAAATTTTCTCATCATGAGCAACTAGCGTGGCTATGTCATTCAACTTAGTAAGGTGTGCCACAACAGTTTCAGTTTCATAAAGATGGAAAGGTTCATACTCAACCAACTTAATTAAGTCTGGGTCGACAAAGAATTCATAATCCTTATCATGAACGAATATAGGTGAAGTAGCAAACTTAGGATCACATTTCATTCTAGCATTCAAAGATTTTTCTTTCAGTTTGCATAATAATTTCTTAAGATCATCCCTATCATTGCAAGCAAGAAAGTCTCTAGTTGTCTCCTCATCCATAACATAACCTTCCGGTATCTTAGGCAATTCATATCTAGGAGAACTAGATCTAATGGGTGTTTCAAGATTTTCAGTTTCAAGTACTTCATCAGTTTCAGCATTCTCAAAAGCTTTAGTTCTAGCAAGTTGTTCATCAAGAAATTCACCTAGTGGCACATTATCAGCAAGCAAGGTACTAGCATCATCATGAGTATCATTCATAGCAGAAGTAGCATCATCAATGACTTGCGACATATTAGGATTAATAACACGTGGTGGTGTTGCAAGTCTACTTAAAATAGAAGGTGAATCAAGTGCAGAGTGTGATGGAAGTTCCTTACCTCCCCTCATCCTAGAAGGAACGATCTTGGTCTTAGTATCCTTCAGATTCTTCATAGTGATAAATTGATAATAATCCCAAGTGACTCAACAAATATAGCTATGATCCTCGGCACCGGTGCCAAAAAAGGTCTTGATAACCCACAAGTATAGGGGATCGCAACAGTTTTCAAGGGTAAAGTATTCAACCCAGATTTATAGATTCGACACAAGCGGAGCCAAAGAATATTTGCAAGTATTAGCAGCTGAGTTGTCAATTCAACCACACCTAGATATTAATTATCTGCAGCACAGTGATCAGTAGCAAAGTAGTATGATAGTTTTGATAGTAGTAGCAACAACAATAGTAACGGTAACAGTGATAGCAATGATTTTGTAGCAAGTGTAACAGTAACAATAGCACTAGTAACTTAGCAGGAACAATATAAGAGAAAATCATAGACATTGGATCGGTGGACTCGTTGGATGATATTCATCATATAACAGTCATAACCTAGGGTGATACGACACTAGCTCTAGTTCATAAATATAATGTAAGCATGTATTTCGTAAATAGTCATACGTGCTTATGGAAAGAACTTGCATGACATCTTTCGTCCTACCCTCCCGTGGCACCGGGTTCCATATGGAAACTAAGGGATATTAAGGCCTCCTTTTAATAGAGAACTGGAACAAAGCATTAACGCATAGTGAATACATGAACTCCTCAAACTACGGTCATCACTGGAAAGTATCCCGACTACTGTCACTCCGGGGTTTACGGATCATAAGACGTAATAGGTGAATAGAACTTGCAAGATCAGATCTAGAACATAGATATAATGGTGATAACATAAACGGTTCAGATCTGAAATCATGGCACCCGGGCCCAAAGTGACAAGCATTAAGCATGGCAAAGTCATATCAACATCAATCTCAGAACATAGTGGGTACTAGAGATCAAGCCCTAACAAAATTAACTCGATTACATGATGAATCTCATCCAACTCCTCACTGACCAGCGAGCCTACGAAGGAATTACTCACTCCCGGTGGGGAGTGATGTCTGCTAGACTACGTTGGTATTTCCCCAAAGAGGAAGGGATGATACAGCACAGCGACGGTACATATTTCCCTCAGTGATGAGACCAAGGTTATCGAACCAGTAGGAGAACCAAGCAACACTATGTAAACAACACCTGCACACAGATAACAAATACTCGCAACCCAACGTGTTAAAAGGGTTGTCAATCCCTTTCGAGTAACGGCGCCAGAAATTGGCAAGCGGACGTGTGAGAGTTGTAATAATTGATAGATCGAACGCCAAATAAAATAAAGTGCAGCAAGGTATTTTTGTATTTTTGGTTTAATAGATCTGAAAAAAAGCAAAGGAAAATAGATCGCAACGGTAAATATATTAAAGAAGAGACCCGGGGGCCGTAGGTTTCACTAGTGGCTTCTCTCGAGAAAAATAGCAAACGGTAGGTAAACAAATTACTGTTGGGAAATTCATAGAACTTCAAATAATCATGACGATATCCAAGCAATGATCATTATATAGGCATCATGTCCAAGATTAGTAGACCGACTCCTACCTGCATCTACTACTATTACTCCACACATCGACCGCTATCCAGCATGCATCTAGTGTATTAAGTTCATGGAGAAACGGAGTAATGCAATAAGAACAATGACATGATGTAGACAAGATCTATTTATGTAGAAATAAACCCCATCTTGTTGTCCTTAATGGCAATGATACATACGTGTCGGTTCCCCTTCTGTCACTGGGATCAAGCACCATAAGATCAAACCCATCACAAAGCACCTCTTCCCATTGCAAGATAAATAGATCAAGTTGGCCAAACAAAACCCAAATATCGGAGAAGAAATACGAGGCTATAAGCAATCAAGCATATAAGAGATCAAAGAAGACTCAAATAACTTTCATGGATAAAAAGATAGATCTGATCATAAACTCAAAGTTCATCCGATCCCAACAAACACACCGCAAAAAGAGTTACATCATATGGATCTCCAAGAGACCATTGTATTGAGAACCAAAAGAGAGAGAGGAAGCCATCTAGCTACTAACTACGGACCAGAAGGTCTACAAAGAACTACTCATGCATCATCGGAGAGGCACCAATGGACATGATGCACCCCTCTGTGATGGTGTCTAGATTGGATCTGGTGGTTCTAGACTCTGCGGCGGCTGGAATTGATTATCTTCGACTCCCCTAGGGTTTCTGGAATATTGGGGTATTTATAGAGCAAAGAGTTGGTTCGGGAGGCACCTGAGGTGGGCACAACCCACCAGGGCGTGCCTGGGCCTCCAGGAGCGCCCTGGTGGGTTGTGCTCCCCTTGGAGCACCCCCAGGCGCTTATCTGGCCCAGTGGATGTCTTCTGGTCCAAAAAAATCTAGAAAAAGTTTCACTGCACTTGGACTCCGTTTGTTATGGATTTCCTGCGATGTAAAAAACATGCAGAAAACAGCAACTGGCACTTGACTATGTCAATAGGTTAGTACCAAAAAATGATATAAAATGACTATAAAATGATTATAGAACATCCAAGAATGATAATATAACAGCATGGAACAATCAAAAATTATATATACGTTGGAAACGTATCAGCATCCCCAAGCTTAATTCCTGCTCATCGTCGAGTAGGTAAATGATAAAAACAGAATTTTTGATGTGGAATGCTGCCTTACATGCCATCTCATATTCTTTTCTTTATAGCATGGACATTTGGACTTTTATATGGTTCAAAGCAATAGTCTCGTTTTGACATGGGGACTTAAATACTCAAGCATACCAACAAGGAACCATGTCTTTCAAAATATCAACGCTAAAATAAGTTATCCCTAGCCCATCATGCTGAATCATTGATCCATTCATGAAACTCACTCGCATATTAGCTACACCCAATGCTCAAATACGATCATAGTGCCTCCTAGTTGGTTCTTTATAAGAGAACATGGAGACTCAACTTAAAAATAAAAATTGCATAAAGTAAAAGAAAGGCCCTTCGCAGAGGGAAGTAGGGATTTGTAGGCCAGAGCTCAAAGAAAAAATTGAGAGATAAAAACATTTTGAGAGGCATACTTTTCCCGTCAACAAAAACGACTTAGAGCTTCCAACACTTTCCATGCTAGATATATCATAGGTGGTTCCCAAACGGAAAATAAAGTTTATTCCTTTTTCCACCATACTTTCACTTTCCATGGCTAACTGTATCCACGGGTGCCTTCCATACCAACACTTTCCAAGGAATTTATTATTTGACAACATAAAGTAAATTCATTTTTCATTTCGGGACTGGGCATCCCTAATACCTTTGACTTACTCTCGTGCAATGACAAGTGAATAAACACTCATCATGAGAATAACACATCTAGCATGGAAAATATTGGCCACCCCTCACCGCCTCTTGAGCGGTACGAGCACACAAAAGAGAAATTTATTTTGAAAATTAGAGATGGCACATACAAATTTGCTTAGAACAGCAAAAGAATGCAGCATATAGGTAGGTATAGTGGACTCATGTGGCAAAACTGGTTTAAAGGATTTTGGATGCACAAGTAGTGATCATACTTAGTGCAAAATGAAGGCTAGCAAAAGATTGAGAAGCGACCAACCAAGATACGAATAATCTCATAAGCGAGCATTAAGCATAATTAACATCGAATAATGCACCACAAGTAGGATGTAATTTCGTTGCACAACTATTGACTTTTGTGCTTGCATAGGGAATCACAAACCTTAACACCAATATTCTTACTAAAGCATAATTACTCACCAACACGACTCACATATCACATCATCATATCTCAAAACTATTACAAGGAATCAAGTTTATTTTGTCCAATGATCTTCATGAAAGTTTTTATTATATCCTTCTTGGATATCTGTCACTTTGGAACTAATTTTCATGTGTTGCTTTTGATAAGCTCAAACAAATATAAGTGAAGATCATGAGCATAATATTTATTTCTCTCAAATTAATTTAAGTGAAGCAAGAGAGAATTTCTTGAAAATTTTACTAACTCTCAAATGAATCTAAGTGAAGCAAGAGAGCATTCTTCAAAAATACTAAAGCACACCGTGCTCAAAAAGATATAAGTGGAGCACTAGAACAATTACATAGCTCATAAAGATTTAAGTGAAGCATAGAGAGCAATTCTAACAAGTCATGGCATAATTTAGGCTCTCTCAAATAGGTGTGTACAGCAAGGAATCAAGACTTAAAAAAAGGCAAAACAAGCAAAGACTCATATCATACAAGACGCTCCAAGCAAAACTCATAGTGTGTGATGAATAAAAATATAGCTTCGAGTAAAATACTGATGGTCGTTAGAAGAAAGTGGGGATGCCACTCGGGGCATCCCCAAGCTTAGTTGCTTGTTTCTCTTTGGATAATAGCTTGGGATGCCACGGGCATCCCCAATCTTAGGCTCTTCTTACTCCTTATTCCTTCATCCATCGTAACATCACCCAAAACATGAAAACTTCAATCACACAAAACTCAACAAAACATTCGTGAGATCCGTTAGTATAAGAAAACAAATTACTACTATAAGTACGGTTGCAACCCATTCATATTTTATTCTTGCATTATATCTACTGTATTCTAACTTTTCTATGGCAAAAACTCTTCAAAGAAAACCATAGAATCATCAATATAAGCACACAACGCAAAGAAAACAGAATATGTCAAAAGCAGAACAGTCTGTAGCAATCTGAATATTTCGAATACTTCTGAAACTCCAAAAACTCTGAAAATTAGGAAGACCTAAGAAATTTGTATATTAATCTTCTGCAGAAAGAATTGGTATTTTATCACGCTTCTGTTAAAAACAAAAATTATTTTCGTGAGCACGAAAGTTTCTATTTTTCAGCAAGATCAAACAACTATCACCCAATCCTAAAGGCTTTTACTTGGCACAAACACTAATTAAAACACAATCATAACAGTAGCATAATTGTGGAAACACTCAAGAACAAAAACCAAAAGGCAAAAATATATTTTATTCATTGGGTTGCCTCCCAACAAGCGCTATTGTTTCACGCCCCTAGCTAGGCATTGATAATTTTAATGATGCTCACATGAAAGACAACAAGTTGAAGCACAAAGAAAGCATCATATAGCATGTGAAAAACAAGTTTAAGTCTAACATACTTCCTATGCATAGGCATTTTATAGGGAAAAGATTTATCAGGACAAGCAAAAACTAGCTTATGCAAGGAAGAAGAAAGAAACAATCGCAATCTCAACATGACGAGAGGTAATTTAGTAACATGAAAATTTCTACAACCATATTTTCCTCTCTCATAATAATTACATGTAGGATTATAATAAAATTCAACAATATAGCTATCAAATAAAATTTTCTTTTTATGATCCACATGCGTGCAAAGTTGACACTCTTCCAAAATAGTGGGATTATCAAATAAAGTCATGACCTCTCCAAGCCCACTTTTATCAAAAATTTCATAAGATTGATCATTCTCCAAATATGTGGGATTATTTTTAGCTAAAGTTGACACTCTTCTAAACCCACTTTTAATATTATCGCAAGCATATTCATCATGAGGTTAAATAAATTTTCAAGATCATAAGAATCATTATCACCCCAATCATGATCACTGCAATAAGTAGTGGACATAGCAAAACAAGCATCCCCAAGCTTGGGGTTTTGCATATCACTAACACAATTGACATTAATAGAATTTATAATAACATCATTGCAATGATTCTTTTCATTCAAGGAGCTATCATGAATCACTTTATAATCCTTCTTTTAACACTTCATCACAATTTTCAGATTCATGAATCTCAAGGAAAACTTCATAAAGATAATCTAGTGAACTCAATTCACTAGCAATGGGTTCATCATAATTTGATCTCTTGAAAACATTAGCAAGTGGATGAGTATCCATATCAATTGATTTTTAGCAAGCGAAGATGCAAGCAAATAGAAGACACATGGCAACACAAGCAAACATGAGATCTGACGAGAAAACGGCGAACGAAAAAGAGGGCGAATAAAAATGGCATTTTTTTGTGAAGCGGGGGAGAGGAAAATGAGAGGCAAATGGCAAATAATGTAAATTGTGAGGAGATGAGATTTGTGATTAGGAACCTGGTAGATGTTGATGATCCTCCCCGGCAACGGCGCTAGAAATTCCTTTTGATGTCTGCTAGACTACATCAGTATTTCCCCAAAGATTAAGGGATGATGCAGCACAACGACGGTAGGTATTTCCCTCAGTGATGAGACTAAGGTTATCGAACCAGTAGGAGAACCAAGGAACACTACGTAAACAGCACCTGCACACAGATAACAAATACTCGCAACCCGACGTGTTAAAGGGGTTGTTAATCCCTTTCGGGTAACGGCGCCAGAAATTGGCAAGCTGATGTGAGAGAGTTGTAATAATTGATAGATAGAATGCCAAATAAAATAAAGTGCAGCAAGGTATTTTTGTATTTTTGGTTTAATAGATCTGAAAATAAAAGCAAAGGAAAATAGATCGCAAAGGAAAATATATTAAAGAAGAGACCCGGGGGTCGTAGGTTTCACTAGTGGCTTCTCTCGAGAAAAATAGCAAACGGTGGGTAAACAAATTACTGTTGGGAAATTTATAGAACTTCAAATAATCATGACAATATCCAGGCAATGATCATTATATAGGCATCACGTCCAAGATTAGTAGACCGACTCCTGTCTGCATCTACTACTATTACTCCACACATCGACTGCTATCCAGCATGCATCTAGTGTATTAAGTTCATGGAGAAATGGAGTAATGCAATAAGAATGATGACATGATGTAGACAAGATCTATTTATGTAGAAATAGACCCCATCTTGTTATCCTTAATGGCAAGGATACATATGTGTCGGTTCCCCTTCTGTCACTGGGATCAAGCACCGTAAGATCGAACCCATCGCAAAGCACCTCTTCCCATTGCAAGATAAATAGATCAAGTTGGCCAAACAAAATCCAAATATCAGAGAAGAAATACGAGGCTATAAGCAATCATGCATATAAGAGATCAAAGAAGACTCAAATAACTTTAATGGATAAAAAGATAGATCTGATCATAAACTCAAAGTTCATCCGATCCCAACAAACACACCGCAAAAAGAGTTACATCATATGGATCTCCAAGAGCCCATTATATTGAGAATCAAAAGAGAGAGAGGAAGCCATCTATCTACTAACTACGGTCCTGAAGGTCTACAAAGAACTACTCACGCATCATCGGAGAGGCACCAATGGACATGATGCACCCCTCCGTGATGGTGTCTAGATTGGATCTGGTGGTTCTGGACTCTGCGGCGGCTGGAATTGATTTTCGTCGACTCCCCTAGGGTTTCTGGAATATTGGGGTATTTATAGAGCAAAGAGTCAGTTCGGGAGGCACCCGAGGTGGGCACAACCCACCAGGGCACGCTTGGGCCTCCAGGCGCGCCCTGGTGGGTTGTGCTCCCCTCGGAGCACCCCCCCAGGCGCTTCTCCGGCACACTGGATGTCTTCTGGTCCAAAAAAATCCACAAGAAATTTCGCTGCGTTTGGACTCCGTTTGGTATTGATTTCCTGCGATGTAAAAAACATGTAGAAAACAACAACTGGCACTTGGCACTATGTCAATTGGTTAGTACCATAAAATGATATAAAATGACTATAAAATGATTATAAAACATCCAAGATTGATAATATAACAGCATGGAACAATCAAAAATTATATAAACATTGGAGACGTATCAGGGAGCATCATGGAATTGGCGATGGAGAAGGGTTGGTGATGACAAAGATCAAAGAGGAGGTGGCAGCGGATCCGTCTTGCAAAACACGATAATTCTTTCTCCCTGATTTTTTTCTGGAAAAATAGGTATTTATGGAGTTGGATTCAGGGTCTACGGGGCCACCAGGTGGGCACAACCCACCTGGGTGCGCCAGGAGGGGGCGCCCTGGTGGGTTGTGCTCACCCAGGGGGGCCCTCCGGTGGTTCTTGGCTCTAGTAATTCTCTTTTATTATATAAAAAATCCTCGCAAAGTTTCTTCCAATCCGAGAACTTTTATTTCTCCACAAAAACAACAACATGGTAGTTCTACTGAAAATAGCGTCAGTCCGGGTTAGTTTCGTTCAAATCTTGCAAATTAGAGTCCAAAACAAGAGGAAAAGTGTTAGGAAAAGTAGATACGACGGAGACATATCAATGGATTTCAGAGCACTTGATATATGTCTTGCATATGAATACTCGTGGTGACAATGGGGTATTATATTGATTCACTTGAGATATGTATTGGCACTCAACTCGCAGATTCCTGAGGTGACATTGGGGTAATCTATGCATAGGGGTTGATGCACGTTCTCGTCTTTTGTTTCTCCGATAGAAATCTTAGGGCACTCTTTGAGGTTCTTTGTGTTGGATTGAGTATTATGAATCTGAATTTTCTTTGGTGTAATTTTAGTACGAACTCTTGATAGATCGATCGGAAAGAATAACTTTATTTTAGTACGAACTCTTGGATAGATCGATCAGAAAGAATAGCTACAAAAAATTTCTTCTTATGTTCTCCGCTGGATAGGAACTTTGGAGTGATTCTTATCGCACTTTGAGGAATGGTTATTGATCCAATTAGATTAGCATTGTTGAGAGATTGCACTAGCGAAAAGTACGGACCCTAGGCCTCATTTTCAAGCATTGCAATACCGTTTGTGCTCACTTTTGTTACTTGCTACCTTGCTGATTTTTATTGTTCCTATTACAAAAAATAATATCTACTATCATTACTACACTTGTATCACTATCTCTTTGCCGAACTAGTGCGCCTATACAATTTGCCATTGTATTGGGTGTGTTGGGGACACAAGAGACTCTTTGTTATTTGGTTGCAGGGTTGTTTGAGAGAGACCATGTTCATCCTATGCCTCCCACGGATTGATAAACCTTAGGTCATCCACTTGCGGGAAAATTGCAACTGTCCTACAAAACTCTATGCTTGGAGGCCCAACACAAGTCTAAAAGAACAAGTTGTGTAGTAGACATCAAGCTCTTTTTTGGCGTCGTTGCCGGGGAGGTGAGTGCTTGAAGGTATATATATTTAGATCGTGCAATCGAATCTTTTAGTTTCTTGTTTTATCACTAGTTTGGTTTATAAAAGAAAACTAGAAAAAAATGGAATTGAGGTGGTCTCATATTGTTCATCTTTATCATGTCTTTCTAGAAAATTATGGAAAGGAAAATTGTGCTCAATTGATAGAAGAAGAATGCAATAAAACGATTGGTATAAATGATGATCATGATTGCAATATTGTTAGTATGAATTCTTTGAATATCCATGATGCTAATGATATGCAAAGGCATAAGCTTGGGGATGCTATATTTGATGAAGATGATATTTTTAGTCCCCAAGTTTTGATGAGAAAATTTATTATGATGAAAGCATGCCTCCTATTTATGATGATTATATTGATGAAAGTGGATTTGGAGAGGTCATGACTTTATTTAACGATGATTCCACTGTGTTGGAAGAGGTTTCAATTGATTATGGCAACAAAGTTCCTATCTATGATGATTATGGTGATGACATGTATGCTATAAAGAATAATAATAACCATGAAACTTGTCATCATGATTTTAATTTCAATCACATGATAGTTATTTTGTTGAATTTGCTCCGACTACTATGAATGAGAAGAAATTTGCTTATGTGGAGAGTAATGAAAATTCTATGCTTATGGATCATGAAAAGAATGCTTTATGTGATAGTTATATTCTTGAATTCACTCATGATGCTACTGAAAATTATTATGAGGGAGGAATATATGCTTGTGGGAATTGCAATAATATCAAGTTTCCTCTCTATGTGTTGAAAATCTTGAAGTTATGCTTGTTTTGCCTTCCTATGCTAGTTGATTCTTGCTCCCATAAATTGTTTGCTCACAAAATCCCTATGCATAGGAAGTTGGTTAGACTTAAATGTGCTAGTCATATGCTTCATGATGCTCCCGTTATGTTTCAGTTCTAATCTTTTATGTGAGCATCATTGAAATCATCATGCCTAGCTAAAAAGGCATTAAAGAAAAGCGCTTGTTAGGAGACAACCCATCACTTTTACCTACTGTTTTTATGTTTTCACATGATTAAGCTAATGTATTAATCATGTTTTATTGCTTTTGTTTCAATAAAGTGCCAAGTAAAGCCGTTGGGATAGTATGGATGATAGTTGACTTGATTCTGTGAATAAACAGAAACTTTTGCACTCAGTCCAGGAATTTTAAAAATTCACTGGAACATGCTTTTGATCTGAATATTTTATATATGATTGATATACAAATTTCCTACGTTGTCCTAATTTTCCAAAAAAATTGGAGTTACAGAAATATGGTTGGAGTACAGATTACTACAGACTGTTTTGTTTTTGATAGATTCTGTTTTCAATGTATAGTTTGCTTGTTATATACTTTCTATGGCTTATATTGCTCAATGTAAATTGTTGAAATGATAAGGTACAATAGGCATTGTGTGAGAACAATTATGAATCTTCTCTTTGACAGTACCGAAATGAATGATTTGTCTTTATCATACTAACCTATCTCACGAAATTCCATTAAGTTTTGTGTGATTGAAGTTTTCAAGTTTTGGGCGAGATATCGATATGAGGAGAATAAGGAGTGAAAATACCTTAATCTTGGGGATTCCCAAGGCACCCCAAGGTGATATTCAAGGAAGATCCAAGCAACTAAGCTTGGGGATGCCCCGGAAGGCATCCCCTCTTGCGTCTCCAACAATATCGGTAACCACACTTGGAGCTATATTCTCATTCGTCATATGATATGAGTTTTTCTTGGAGCATCATTTTATTTTATTATTATTTGCTTGCTTTTATTTATAATAATGTTTTGCATCTTTTATTTCAATAAAAGTGGCAAGGGTAGCCTTTGCCATGCTTATTTTGCAAGTCTATGTTGCTATTTCAAAATAGAAAGTTTGTCGTTGTTGCAAAAATTCCCGAGAGAAAGTCAGACTGTGATAAAATGTTGATTTTTTTTTTGCACAATAAGCTCTGATAAATTTTCTACGGTTTGTTAAATTTTTAGAATTTTTTTAGTTAAATAAGTATGGATGCTTCTTCATCCATTACAGACTGTCATGTTTTGGTAGATTGTCGTTATGTTTGCATATGTTTGCATGTTTAGTGATTCTATTTGAGGATAGGAGTATTAAATATGCATAGGCATTTAGTATGCAATGTTAAATTATAATTTTAGTGATTTGCTACAGTAGAGATTTATAAGGTTATTGCATTGATTTATACTAACTTATCTCACGAGTTCTTGTTTAGTTTTGCCTGTATGAAGTTATTAAGATTTAGGGAATCCGAGATATAAAAGGAATGAAGGAGATGCAAAAGCTCAAGCTTGGGGATGCCCAAGGAACCCCAAGATAATATTTCAAGAAGTCTCAGGCATCTAAGCTTGGGGATGCCCCGGTAGGCATCCCACCTTTCTTCATCAACAATTATCGGTTAGTATCGGTTGACCCTAAGTTTTTGCTTCTTCACATGATTTGTACTATTCTTGGGAAGTCATTTTGTTTTGTTTTACTTGTTGTTTTAATAAAATACTTAGATCTGAAAGTTTTTAAATAAGAGAGAGTCCTCAATTAGCTACCCCTTTACTTAACTACTCGCTTGATCTTCACTTATATCTTTTTGGAGTAGTTTGTCATTTACTCTTGTGCTTCACTTATATCCTATGAGTAAATTGTTGAATGAATTCAATATCATGAAGTTGAAATTATATTTTCATATCATGCCTAGTAGTAGCTTCACATTGGGTTTAGAAAGTGAAATTTTTTGAAGCTTGGCAATCACGATATTGGTCATACAAGCGATTCATGAATGATTAGTATAAGGAAGAGAACTTTCACATAGTAATATATTATCTTGGACATCTTCTATGATTGTGAATACCCATTAATTATTTTCAAACTTGAGCAAATTAGTTGAAGTTGGCCAAGGAAGACAATGTAATGAGTTATGGTTGTGTATATTTGCATAGAATTTATATTGTCATGGATCGTCCAACATGTGGTGTTTGCCTAGGATCTTTTGCTAGCCAAAAAATCCGTACTAAGTAGAGATACTACTTGTGCATCCAAAAACCCTTAAACCCAGTTTCTTTCCATGAGTGTCCACCATACCTACCTATGGATTGAATAAGATCCTTCAAGTAAGTTGTCATCGGTGCATAAAGCAATAAAAATTGCTCCTAAATATGTTTGATCTTTTATTGTAAGGGAAAACTGAGCGTTGTACGAACTTGTGATGGCAAAGTAATAAAAGCGACGGACTACATAATAAAGGTTGCTATCATAAGGGGCAATATAATGTGACATTCCTTTGCATTAAGAGCTTGGGCATCCAAATAAAAAGCACATGACAACCTCTACTTCCCTCTACGAAGGACCTATCTTTTACTTTTCAGTATTTACTTTTATGCAAAGAGTCAATAGTATGCATTCTCATTTCAACCTCAATTATTCTCTAGTTGGCAAGCACCATGTGGAAGGGACAGATCTAGGCACGTATGACCAGTCAAATATATTTGATCATGAATTATTATTGTTGACAATTATCTCTATGATCTGGGGGCCCGGGCGCGCCCAGGTGGGTTGTGCCCACCTCGGTGGCCTCCTGCACCGCCTCTTCGCCCTTTAAATTGCCAAATATTGCAAAACCCCCGAAGATAACCCTAGATCGGAAGTTCCTCCATTGCAAGCCTCTCTAGCCACGAGAAACCAATCTAGACCCCGTTCCGGCACTCCGCGGAAGGGGGAAATCATCACCGGTTGCCATCTTCATCATCCCGGCAGCCAACATGATGAGGAGGGAGTAGTCCACCCTCGGGGCTGAGGGTTTGTACCAATAGTTATGTGTTTAATCTCCCTCTCTAGTGTTCTTGAGATATCACAATCTTGATGTATCGCAGGCTTTGTTACTATAGTTGGATCATATGGTGTTTTCCCCTCTCTATCTTGTCGTGATGAATTAAGTTTTCCCTTTGAGATTTTGTTCTTATTGGATTGAATACTTTTATGGATTTGAGATCACTTGATATATGTCTTGCATATGAATACCCGTGGTGAAAATGGGGTATTATATTGATTCACTTGAGATGTGTTTTGGCACTCAACTCGCGGATTCCCGAGGTGACATTGGGGTAGTCTATGCATAGGGGTTGATGCACATTCTCGTCTTTTGTTTCCTCGGTAGAAATCTTGGGGCACTCTTTGAGGTTCTTTGTTTTGGATTGAGTATTATGAATTTGAGTTTTCTTTGGTGTTGTTTTAGTACGAATTCTTGATAGATCGATCAGAAAGAATAGCTTGGTGTTATTTTAGTACGAACTCTTGATAGATCAATCGAAAATAATAACTTGGTGTTATTTTAGTATGAACTCTTGGATAGATCGATCGGAAAGAATAGCTACAAACAATTTCTTCTTATGTACTCCGCTAGATAGGAACTTTGGAGTGATTCTTCGTTGCACTTTGAGGGATGGTTATATGATCCAATTAGATTAGCATTGTTGAGAGATTGCACTAGCGAAAGTACGGACCCTAGGCCTCACTTTCAAGCATTGCAATACCGTTTGTGCTCCGTTTTATTAATTGCTACGTTGCTGTTTTTTATTGTTCTTACTACAAAAACCAATTTCTACTATCCATATTACATTTGTATCACCATCTCTTCGCAGAACTAGTGCACCTATACAAATTACCATTGTATTTGGTGTGTTGGGGGCACAAGATACTCTTTGTTATTTGGTTGCAAGGTTGTTTGAGAGAGACCATCTTCATCCTACGCCTCCCACGGATTGATAAACCTTAGGTCATCCACTTGAGGGAAAATTGCTACTGTCCTACAAAACTCTGCGCTTGGAGGCCCGACACAAGTCCACAAGGATAAAGTTGCATAGTAGACATCACTTACCTCGCAGATCGAAGGTCCCAAGGTGCTCGACCGCACTCTTGCCATGAGGGAGGGTTTTAGCAGGGGGTTCCTTAGGTGACCCTGTTAGCCGATCTCGCCCTCTAGGGGGATGGTCAGCTTGGTCTGTGTGGTCGTATGCTAGCAGTTCGTTATCTATTGCCTCGTCATCAAAGTCAGGTAGCAGTTGGCATTGTGGAAACGACTTAGTGGCCGCGCATCGATTTTCGAGGTCTGCTTCGGCCGCGAGGATTTTTACCCATTTATCATTGAGTGTGTTTCATGCGTATACAGATCCTGCTGCTTCTTTTTCATTCTCCGAGCGGTTGCAATCAGCTGTCGTTGAAAGCGCGCTTGCTCGGACGAGTTTGTGGGCACAACGAAGTCTTCGGGTCCAAGATTTACACCGTCCTTGGATTCAGGGAGGTGATGTCTACTACGCAACTTTATTATTTTAGACACGTGTTGGGCCTCCAAGCGCAGAGTTTTGTAGGACAGTAGCAATTTTCCCTCAAGTGGATGACCTAAGGTTTATCAATCCGTGGGAGGCGTAGGATGAAGATGGTCTCCCTAAAACAACCCTGCAACCAAAAAATAAAAAGTCTCTTGTGTCCCCAACACACCAAATACAATGGTAATTTGTATAAGTGCACTAGTTCAGCGAAGAGATGGTGACACACGTGTAATATGGATAGTAGATATTGATTTTTGTAATAAGAATAATAAAAAACAGCAAGGTAGCAATTGATAAAACGGATCACAAACGGTATTGCAATGCTTGAAAATGAGGCCTAGGGTACGTACTTTCGCTAGTGCAATCTCTCAGCAATGCTAATATAATTGGATCATATAACCATCCCTCAAAGTGCAATGAAGAATCACTCCAAAGTTCCTATCTAGTGGAGAACATAAGAAGAAATTGTTTGTAGCTATTCTTTTCGATCGATCTATCGAAGAGTTCGTACTAAAATAACACCAAGTTATTCTTTCCGATTGATCTATCAAGAGTTCATACTAAAATAACACTAAGTTATTCTTTCCTATCGATCTATCAAGAGTTCATACTAAAATAACACCAAAGCAAAGTCAGATTCATAATACTCAATCCAACACAAAGAACCTCAAAGAGTGCCCCAAGATTTCTACCGAAGAAAACAAAAGATGAGAACGTGCATCAACCCCTATGCGTAGATGACCCCAATGTCACCTCGGGAATCCATGAGTTGAGTGTGAAAACATATCTCAAGTGAATCAATATAATACCCCACTAGATCATCGTAGGCACGCGTTGCTGCGCCCATCCGTTTCGGCAGTATATTATTAGTGATAATGAATTCATATATAAGAATAGTATTTTGATCATGCGATATACATATCACATTAAATTCAATGGTAGTATTTCAATCATGTGATATAATCATCTCACCCATGAATCATGTCTTTTGACCTGTGTTTTGGCACCTCATATTCATCCGATGGTTTTGTACTTTTGTGTCTATTTATTTTTGACGTGAGCATGTTTGTTATTGATGGAAAAAAATATATGTTGATTACTATTTTCTGTACAAATATGTTAGATGGTAAGAAGGTTGGTAGGTTTCGAGTTTTATTATAACAATAGCAAGGTTTCTAAACCATGGGAACGAGAGGCAAGGCATAATATTTGGGAACTAAAATACTTTATGGGTAAATACAACAGCTGTGCAGTATATCACGATACCACAGGTTGCCACACCCGTCTATTTTGACAATAAGATGACGAGTGGAGCATAAGCAGTACTCAATACTGGTGAATAATTCTGAAGTAATAATATTGGAAAACTAAACACTAAGATGTGCTCAAACCTCAAAGAGCACTTCAAATTACTCCCTCCGTCCCAAAATTCTTGTCTTAGATTTGTCTAAATACGGATGTATCAAGTCACGTTTTAGTATTAGCAAAATCTAAGAAAAGAATTTTGGGACGGAGGGAGTACCAAGTGGGTAGAAGTTTCTCAATATATCGATGTCTCAATTTTAAGAAAGAAGACAATTAAATCTATTAGAAGTTTGATCTATAGTCTATGTGTTATATAGTAGCAAAAAACTGCGCCATGATTAAAAGAAGTATGATCTCTTCAGGGATGTAGGGTGACTCATTACTTTAACATACATCAGGTGAAACAATCTTACCAAATAGAATACATACTGGCGAAACATGTGCCTCATGAGTGTTCACAGGTGAATCTGACAAATGCATAATCAGATAGTTATTTTGGCTGACAAAAGCATGAAGTATATGAACATATAGATCAGCTTGGATAAGATGCCTAAATGGATGGATGGACCTTGAAAGGGACTTGCACACTATAGACCTACATGCCTACTAGAAAGAGGCAAACTCGAAGCAGCTGACAACCACAACATGATGGGATATGCTTTCGTCGTTAGACACTGCCTACCACAACGACACATAGCTGAAGAAAAACAACATGATAGGAACTCGTGGAAAAGAACAAAAAATAATTGTTGCTCACCTTGGGTTACTATATTCTATTCAGTAAGAATATTGGTCCTGCATCAAACGATCTCATTGGCAATATAAGTTTTAGCAGGATAAAAGGTAGTGAAGCAAGTAAGTGTCCATAAACTGTAATCTTGATATAATAAATAATATTTGACTACTACGGAATTTCATACTTAGGTTTCCCTAAAAGGCTAAAACCGATATACTACCCAAGAATGGTACAACTGAGAACATAACACTTGTTTGACTACAACCGGTAAATAGAATCACTATTTTCGAGGATACAATATGCTAAAAATTCTTCAAAAGTCGAAGAAAACAGTAACCTTGATTGTCCAATTGAACAACAAAAATATACACAACAATATTAATGGGAGTTCCTAAAGCTAGTATATATGTATCTTATATAGCTGAACGCAACAAATGAGTCTGCTACAACCTATTGAAACTCTGAAGCACTAAAAAATTCTATCATATAAAGCAAATTCCAGAATCTTCACTAATGGAAGGCCAGATAGCTTTAACTGGGACAAGTAAAATTGTCTCCAAGTGGTAATGATGAAACGGACGCATGTGTTTGAGAATATTAGACCAAACATTCAAGTTTTATTAGCTTTCAAAACTAAGCATGTACCTTGCCAAGGCCCATTTCCTGAAAGTTGAGCCTTTATCTCTGCATCTCATTTCTATTTCACCTGCAAAAAAATGAACAGATAAAATTGCAAAGATGGAACATGAAAAGAAAATTATATTAGCACGCAGAGAAAGTTTTACCACCACCAGAACAGACTATATATGGAAATTTACACAATTACAATAAATGATGATCTAACAAGGGTAGCGGAATTATAATAAATAATGATACAGAGTTGCAAAGCATGCATTTCCTGATAAAATTAAGCACATACCATCAAGAAGTGTGTTAGGCTATTAGCATAACAATAAGCAGTTCTTGATCCCTCTTTCTGTTGCATTGCCTGTAAATGGGATCAGAAAAATACATCGTTGTAGTGGCCAAAAAAAATTGTAGTGTCATCTCAAGGAAAAGGAACTAAAATTAAGGATACATGCATATATGTGTTGGGGAATGTAGTATTTCAAAAAAATTGCCTACGATCACGCAGCTTGCTGTTGCAAATAAGTAAAGTAGTTTGAAGTTCTCTCATATGCATTTGCATTTCATTTAGTGTTGAATATCCAAGAAAAATGAAGGCTGGCAACGCGCCCTCCCTTCTGCTACCAATCAAAGCGTGGAACTAAATCTCCTATTTTTCCAAGTGAAAGTCGGGCTGACGAATAACCAACCCGCAATGAATAAGGAAGGTATAGTAATGCTATGAATAACCCAGTATCGAATACTGGTAATAATATAAGCAGAAGAGCGTTCTCCCGTGCTTCCAGACATGCTGAGCTCTACCAATTTTTGTACATTCAAAAAGGGAAATTGATTCCTTCTCTAGATAGGGCGGGAAAACTAGACTATATAAGAGTTGATACATAAACGCACATATAGTAAGTATTTTGATCTTCCTGCGAGACTGTTCTTTTCGCTGGAGAAAGAGAACACTTCTTTTCACAGGATTTCTGTAAGAATCAATAGGGGCCGCGTATTGGTTACCAGCTATCGGAACACAGTATACGCCTTTGTCTCGCTTTCCTTCGAAAGTTCTTTATTATCCCTTAGCTACTAACCCCTTTCACTCTGCTTTTGGTAACGAACTTACGAACAGTCTGTGCTTGAGCAACTTCTTTTGTGGACAGCCTTTCTTAAAGTGGTCTCTCTCTTCTTTTCACAGGCAGAGGTACCAACCTATCTTTCTAAGGAAGACGGAGGGTAGGGCTAGTTACCCGCCGCTCTCTTACTCGTTACTCGCTTTTTGGTTGTCCATCTTTTGTACTCTTAGGTAGGTCGTCTTGAACTTGGGTTGGGGAGAATAATCTTTAGGAGGACTTACTTTCTGAACGAACAGTGTGAGTGCAGTGGCTAACAAAAACACTATTTACTATCTTCTGCTGGTACCGGCCTACTCTTCATTGATACAGGCTTCTGCACTTTTTCATGAAGACAATCAAGAGCTATCATCTGTCTTGGAGTTCTACCATGAAGAAAGAGGATCTAATAGCTAAGAAATATTTGCAGCAGCTAATGAGCTGACAGAGCAAATAGGAAGGTACACAGAGATTAAAGACATTCATGTTATTACAAAAGTATGTTTCCAATACTGGGAGAATGATTATGCTGGTATGAAGAGCAATGTCTAGCCCAGAGTTTGCTAGAACTATTCCAGTGAGCCCTCCTATGGTGAACAAAAAGATGAACCCTACAACAAATAACATGGGTGTTTTGTATTGTATCGAACCTCCCCACATGGTAGCGATCCAACTAAAGATTTTGATTCCTGTGGGCACAACTATGATCATGGTAGCTGCGGTGAAGTAGGCACGCGTATCAACGTCTAAGCCCACAGTAAACATATGATGAGCCCAAACTAGAAATCCAAGAACACCTATACTTATCATGGCATAAACCATGCCTAGATACCCAAAGACCGGTTTTCTTGAAAAGGTTGATACAATATGACTAATAATACCAAATCCAGGCAGAATGAGAATATACACCTCTGGATGACCGAAGAACCAAAAGAGATGCTGGTATAATATTGGGTCTCCCCCTCCTGCAGGATCAAAAAAGGTTGTATTAAAGTTTCGATCGGTTAATAACATTGTAATTGCCCCCGCCAGTACCGGAAGTGATAATAAAAGTAGGAATGTTGTCACTAGAACGGACCACACAAAAAGTGGTAATCTATGCATAGTCATTCCAGGTCCACGCATGTTGAAGATAGTTGTTATAAAATTGATAGAACCTAAAATTGATGAAATACCTGATAGATGAAGACTAAAAATTGCTAAATCAACTGCTCCTCCAAAATGGCTGGTAATACCACTTAAGGGCGGATAGACTGTCCACCCAGCGTCGCTGCCCACTTCTACTAAGGCTGAGCTTAGTAGGAGCAAGAGACTTGGTGGCAACAACCAGAATGATATATTATTTAATCGTGGAAATGCCATGTCAGGTGCACCTATCAGAATCGGAACAAACCAATTACCAAATCCACCTATCATCGCCGGCATAACCATAAAAAAGATCATTAAAAAAGCATGAGCCGTTATTAAAACATTATAAAGTTGATGATTCCAACCAAGAATTTGATCGTCGGGTCGGGCTAATTCCATACGAATCAGTACGGAGAAGCATGTGCCCATCACTCCTGCAATGACACCGAAGATGAAATAGAGAGTCCCAATATCCTTGTGGTAAGTAGAGAAGAGCCATCGAACCATATTTGTCATTTTTATTTGAGAAATGAAAACTTTCCATATCAAAGAGGGGTCGGGGGCTGGAAGAGAAAAGAAAGAGGGGCCCGCCCGGGGGCTGGAAGAGAAAAGAATCAGAATTACTGAGCTACCCCGCTCTTTTTTTTCTAATTCCCTTCTAAGATCCTCCGACTTAAACAAGTCGAGAGCATGCTCGTGCTCAGCTCTTTCGAGACTTGCCTTGCTCTTGGGGATTTCTTCCCATCGGATCCTCTGTTCCACTTCCAGGCACCTCCTTGCGGAGCTTTCCGCCTCAAGGAGATCCCGGTTGTGGGAAACAGCATCTCTAAAGAAAACAGATCCTCCCTCATTCTCCCGCAGATCTTGATAAGACGATCTATCTAGGAGAAGCATAGCAACGAGCGGGGAGAGTGTGTCCATGTACCCTCGTAGACCGAAAGCGGAAACGTTTAGTAACACGGTTGATGTAGTCGAACGTCTTCGCGATCCAACCGATCCAAGTACCGAACGCACGGCACCTCCGCGATCTGCACACGTTCAGCTCGGTGACATCCCTTGTACTCTTGATCCAGCTGAGGCTGAGGGAGAGTTTCGTTAGCACGACGGCGTGATGACGGTGATGAAGAAGTTGCCGACGCAGGGCTTCGCCTAAGCACTATAACGATATGACCGAGGTGGAAATCTATGGAGGGGGGCACTGCACATGGCTAAGACAACTGTCAACTTGTGTGTGTATGGGGTTCCCCCTCCCCCGTATATAAAGCAGTGGAGGAGGGTAGGGCCTGCCTCCAATGGCGCGCCCCAAGGGGGGATTCCTACCCCTACTAGGAGTAGGTTTCCCCCCTTTCCTAGTCCAACTAGGAGGGGGAAAGAAGGGAAGAGGGAGAGGAAGGAAAGGGGGGCCGGCCCCCTCCCCAATTCGGATTGGGCTTGGGGGGCGCGCCCCACCACTTGGCCTCCACCTCCACTATTCCTCATGGCCCATCAAGGCCCATTAACTCCCCGGGGGGTTCTGGTAACCCCCCGGTACTCCAGTAAATGCCCGAACTCATCCGAAACCATTCCGATGTCCAAACATAACCTTCCAATATATCAATCTTCATGTCTCGACCATTTAGAGACTCCTCATCATGTCCGTGATCACATCCGGGACTCCAAACTACCTTCGGTACATCAAAACACATAAACTCATAATACCGATCGTCATCGAACGTTAAGCGTGCGGACCCTACGGGTTCGAGAACTATGTAGACATGACCGGGACTCACTTCCGGTCAATAACCAATAGCGGAACCTGGATGCTCATATTGCTTCCTACATATTCTACAAAGATCTTTATCGGTCAAACCGCATAACAACATACGTTGTTCCCTTTGTCATCGGTATGTTACTTACCCGAGATTCGATCGTCGGTATCATCATACCTAGTTCGATCTCATTACCGACAAGTCTCTTTACTCGTTCCATAATGAATCATCGCATAACTAACTCATTAGTCACATTGCTTGCAAGGCTTATAATGATGTGCATTACCAAGAGGGCCCAGAGATACCTCTCCGACAATCGGAGTGACAAATCCTAATCTCGATCTATGCCAACTCAACAAACACCATCGAAGACACCTGTAGAGCATCTTTATAATCACCCAGTTGCATTGTGACGTTTGATAGCACACTAAGTGTTCCTCCGGTATTTGGGAGTTGCATAATCTCATAGTCATAGGAACATGTATAAGTTATGAAGAAAGCAATAGCAGTAAACTAAACGATCATAGTGCTAAGCTAACGGATGGGTCAAGTCATTCACATCATTCTCTAATGATGTGATCCCATTCATCAAATGACAACTCTTGTCCATGGCTAGGAAACTTAACCATCTTTGATTAACGAGCTAGTCAAGTATAGGCATACTAGTGACACTCTGTTTGTCTATGTATTCACACATGTACTAAGTTTCTGGTTAATAGAATTCTAGCATGAATAATAAACATTTATCATGATATAAGGAAATATAAATAACTACTTTATTATTGCCTCTAGGGCATATTTCATTCAGTCTCCCACTTGCACTAGAGTCAATAATTTAGTTCACATCGTCATGTGATTTAACACCAATAGTTCACATCTTTATGTGATTAGTTCACATCTCCATGTGACTAATACCCAAAGGGTTCACTAGAGTCAATAATCTAGTTCACATTGCTATGTGATTAACACCCAAAGAGTGATCATGTTTTGCTTTGTGAGAGAAGTTTAGTCAACGGGTCTGCCACATTCAGAGCCGTATGTATTTTGCAAATTTTCTATGTCTACAATGCTCTGCACAGAGCTACTCTAGCTAATCGCTCCCACTTTCAATATGTATCCAGATTGAGACTTAGATTCATCTGGATCAGTGTAAAAGCTTGCATCGGCGTAACTCTCTACGACGAACTGTTTATCACCTCCATAACCGAGAAATATCTCCTTAGTCTTATAAGGATAATTTTGACCGCTGTCCAGTGATCCACTCCTGGATCACTATTGTACCCCCTTTCCAAACTCATGGCAAGGTACACAATAGGTTTGGTACACAACATAGCATAATTTATAGAACCTATGGCTGAGGCATAGGGAATGACTTTCATTCTCTTTCTATTTTCTGTCGTGGTCATGTTTTGAGTCTTACTCAACTTTACACCTTGCAATACAGGCAAGAACTCCTTCTTTGGATGTTCCATTTTGAACTACTTCAAAATCTTCCTTATTTGAATGTTCCATTTTGAACTACTTCAAAATCTTGTCAAGGTATGTACTCATTGAAAAATCTCATCAAGCGTCTTGATCTATCTCTATAGATCTTGATGCCCAATATGTAAGCAGCTTCACCAAGGTCTTTCTTTGAAAAACTCCTTTCAAACACTCCTTTATGCTTTCCAGAAAATTCTACATCATTTCCGATAAACAATATGTCATTTACATATACTTATCAGAAAGGCTGTAGTGCCCCCACTCACTTTCTTGTAAATACAGGCTTCACCGCAAGTCTGTATAAAACTATATGCTTTGATCAACTCATAAAAGCATATATTCCAACTCTGAGATGCTTGCACCAGTCCAAAGATGGATCGCTGGAGCTCGCACATTTTGTTAGCACCTTTAAGATTGACAAAACCTTCTGGTTGCAACTCTTCTTTAATAAATCCATTAAGGAATATAGTTTTGACATCCATTTGCCAGATTTCATAAAATGCGGCAATTGCTAACATGATTTGGACAGACTTTAAGCATCGATACGAGTGAGAAATTCTCATCGTAGTCAACACCTTGAACTTGTCGAAAACCTTTTGCGACAATTCGAGCTTTGTAGATAGTAACACTACTATCCGCGTTCATTTTCCTCTTAAAAATCCATTTATTCTCAATGGCTCGCCGATCATCGAGCAAGTCAATCAAAGTCCATACTTTCTTCTTATACATGGATCCCATCTCAGATTTCATGGCCTCAAGCCATTTCGCGGAATCTGGGCTCATCATCGCTTCCTCATAGTTCGTAGGTTCGTCATGGTCTAGTAACATGACTTCCAGAACAGGATTACTGTACCACTCTGGTGTGGATCTTACTCTGGTTGACCTACGAGGTTTAGTAATAACTTGATCTGAAGTTTCATGATCATCATCATCATTTTCCTCACTAATTGGTGTAGGAATCACTGGAACTGGTTTCTGTGATGAACTACTTTCCAATAAGGGAGCAGGTACAATTACCTTATCAAGTTCTACTTTCCTCCCACCCACTTCTTTCGAGAGAAACTCCTTCTCTCGAAAGGATCCATTCTTAGCAACAAATATCTTGCCTTTGGATCTGTGATAGAAGGTGTACCCAACAATCTCCTTTGGCTATCCTATGAAGACGCATTTCTCCGATTTGGTTCGAGCTTATCAGGTTGAAGCTTTTTCACATAAGCATCGCAGCCCCAAACTTTAAGAAATGACAGCTTAGGTTTCTTGCCAAACCACAGTTCATATGGTGTCCTCTCAACGGATTTAGATGGTGCCCCATTTAACGTGAATGCAGCTGTCTCTAATGCATAACCCCAAGACGATAGTGATAAATCGGTAAGAGACATCATAGATCGCACCATATCTAATAAAGTATGGTTATGACGTTCGGACACACCATTACGCTGCGGTGTTCCAGGTGGCATGAGTCGCGAAACTATTCCACATTGTTTCAAATAAAGACCAAACTCGTAACTCAAATATTCGTCTCCGTGATTAGATCGTAGAAACTTTATTTTCTTGTTACGATGATTTTCCACATCACTCTGAAATTCTTTGAACTTTTCAAATGTTTCAGACTTATGTTTCATCAAGTAGATGTACCCATATCTGCTCAAATCATCTGTGAAGGTCATAAAATAACGATACCCACCGCGAGCCTCAACACTCATCGGACCGCATACATCAGTATGTATTATTTCCAATAAGTCAGTAGCTCGCTCCATTGTTCTAGAGAACGGAGTCTTAGTCATCTTGCCCATGAGGCATGGTTCGCAAGCATCAAGTGATTCATAATCAAGTGATTCCAAAAGCGCATCAGCATGGAGTTTCTTCATGCGCTTTACACCAATATGAACTAAACTGCAGTGCCACAAATAAGTTGCACTATCATTATTAACTTTGCATCTTTTGGCATCAATATTATGAATATGTGTATCATTACGATCGAGATTCAATAAACCATTTTATATTAAGTGTATGACCATAGAAGGTTTTATTCATGTAAATAGAACAACAATTATTCTTTGACTTAAATGAATAACCGTATTGCAATAAACATGATCCAATCATATTCATGCTCAACGCAAACACCAAATGACATTTATTTTGGTCCAACACTAATCTCGAAGGTAGAGGGAGTGTGCGATGGTGATCTTATCAACCTTGGAATCATTTCCAACACACATCATCACTTTCCCATAACTAGTCTATGTTCATTTTGTAACTCCTGTTTCAAGTTACTAATCATAGCAACTGAACCAGTATCAAATACCAAGGGGCTATTATGAACACTAGTAAAGTACACATCAATAACATGTATATCAAATATACCTTTTACTTTGCCATCCTTCTTATCCGCCAAATACTTGGGGTAGTTCCGCTTCTAGTGACCAGTTCCTTTGCAGTAGAAGCACTCAGTCTCAGGCTTAGGTCCTGACTTGGGCTTCTTCACTTGAGCAGCAACTTGCTTGCCATTCTTCTTGAAGTTCCCTTTCCTCCCTTTGCCCTTTTTCTTGAAACTAGTGGTCTTGTAAACCATCAACACTTGATGCTCCTTTTTTATTTCTACCTCCGCAGCCTTTAGCATCGCGAAGAGCTCGGGAATTGTCTTATCCATCCCTTGCATATTATAGTTCACCATGAAGTTCTAGTAACTTGGTGATAGTGACTAGAGAACTCTGTCAATCACTATCTTGTCTGGAAGATTAACTCCCACTTGATTCAAGTGATTGTAGTACTCAGACATTCTGAGCACATGCTCACTAGCTGAGCTATTCTCCTCCATCTTGTACGCAAAGTACTTTGTCAGAGGTCTCATACCTCTTAACACGGGCATGAGTCTGAAATACCAATTTCAGCTCTCGGAACATCTCATATGCTCCGTGGCTTTTCAAAACATTTTTGAAGTCCCGGTTCTAAGCCATAAAGCATGGTGCACTAAACTATCAAGTAGTCATCATACCGAGCTTGTCAAATGTTCATAACGTCTATATCTGCTGCTGCAATAGTTTTGTCACCTAGCGGTGCATCAAGGACATAATTCTACTGTGCAGCAATGAGGATAATCCTCATATCACGGACCTAGTCCGCACCATTGCTACTATCATCTTTCAACATAGTTTTTCTCTAGGAACATATCAAAAATAAACGGGGAGCTACACGCGAGCTATTGATCTACAACAACATAGACATGCAAAATACTATCAGGTACTAAGTTCATGATAAATTAAAGTTCAATTAATCATATTACTTAAGAACTCCCACTTAGATAGACATCCCTCTAATCATCTAAGTGATCACGTGATCCATATCAACTAAACCATGTCCGATCATCACGTGAGATGGAGTAGTTTTCAATGGTGAACATCACTATGTTGATCATATCTACTATATGATTCACGCTCGACCTTTCGGTCTTAGTGTTCCGAGGCCATATCTGCATATGGTATGCTCATCAAGTTTAACCCGAGTATTCTGCGTGTGCAAAACTGGCTTGCACCCGTTGCATGTGAACGTAGAGCTTATCACACCCGATCATCACGTGGTGTCTCGGCACGACGAACTGTCGCAATGGTGCATACTTAGGGAGAACACTTATACCTTGAAATTTAGTGAGAGATCGTCTTATAATGCTACCGTCGAACTAAGCAAAATAAGATGCATAATGGATTAACATCACATGCAATCAATATAAGTGATATGATATGGCCATCATCATCTTGTGCCTTTGATCTCCATCTCCAAAGCACCGTCATGATCACCATCGTCACTGGCTTGACACCTTGATCTTCATCGAAGCATCGTTGTCGTCTTGCCAACTATTGCTTCTACGACTATCGCTACTGCTTAGTGATAAAGTAAAGCAATTACATGGCGATTGCATTTCATACAATAAAGCGACAACCATATGGCTCCTGCCAGTTGCCGATAACTGTGTTACAAAACATGATCATCTCATACAACAATTCATATAATCATGTCTTGACCATATCACATCACAACATGCCCTGCAAAAACAAGTTAGACGTCCTCTACTTTGTTGTTACAAGTTATACGTGGTTGCTACGGGCTTAGAAAGAACCGTTCTTACCTATGCATCAAAACCACAACGATTTTTTGTCAAGTTTGCTGTTTTAACCTTCAACAAGGACCGGGCGTAGTCACACTCAATTCAACTAAAGTTGGAGAAACAGACACCCACTAGCCACCTGTGTGCGAATCACGTCGGTAGAACCAGTCTCGCGTAAGCGTACGCGTAATGTCGGTCTGAGCCGCTTCATCCAACAATACCGCCGAATCAAAGTATGACATGCCGGTAAGAAGTATGACTATTATTGCTGTCGGATCTGGGGTTCCGGCAAACCCTTAAGGTTCGAACTCTGGGGTGCGCGCGAAGTTCTTTCCCTCCTACCGATCCACGCCCTAGCTCGCAAAGATCTTGCAGATGAACTCGACGAACTAGCAACACAGAAAGACACGAGATTTATACTGGTTCGGGCCACCGTTGTGGTGTAATACCCTACTCCAGTGTGTGGTGGTGGACTGCCTCTTGGGCTGATGAAGAACAGTACAAGTGGAAGAACAGCCTCCTGAGGTTGAGGTGTTCTTGTGCTTGTCGAACTTGTGCGGGTGAGGACTCGGTCAGTTCAACCTGCCTCTACTATGGTGGCTAGCTCTACTTATATAGGCCCTGGTCCTCTTCCCAAATATTGAGCGGGAAGGGAGCCAACAACGGCGGGCAATTTGAAAGGGGACAGCTAGTACATGCTATCCTGACAAAAGTGGTCTTCGCGTGCAAAAGGCTCTGGTGGTGATGCCGTCTTGGGCTCCATGGTGACCTCTGTCCTGCTGGCCTGCTGGTCTTGGTCTCGTTGCACCGATGTGGAAACCTTTGCTTGATGCCTCGGTACTCCACGCCTGCGCTTGCCTCCTTAGCACCAAAGAGGAAACAAGGACGCTGCGCGCGCTGGCACCCGCCTGGCGCCCGCCTGGTGTTGATCATCATGGCTCGCGTCATGCGAGCCTCGTGAGGTTTGCCCCGCCTTGATATCTCTGCTCCTCGCGAGCCTTCCTGGAGAGGCCACTCCTGAGGAGGTCTTGCGTCATCCGCCTCGCGAGGCTTGGCCCCTCGCGAGGGTCTTGAATGCCTTGTTGATGAAGATGGGCCGTATAGGCCCGCTAGCGCAGGCACGCCGTGGGCCGGAGGCAGGCAAGTCTGGGGACCCCCGTTTCGAGAACGCCGACAGTAGCCCCCGGGCCCAAGGTGCACTCGGGCTTGGCTTCGAGGCGAAGCCAAGGGTCAAGCGCGTAGCGGCGCGGGCCCCAAAAGCCTGCGGCCTTGGTCGACGCGTGGCGGTTGATTGGACGTGGGCGTCTCCACTTCCCCACGCTGCCTCGGCAACTGCCCGACTTGACAAGTCCCTGCGACATGCAAGGAAAACCATCATTACCTGTGATCGTGGGAGGCGCCGGTTGGCCTTCCTTCGCTATAAATGGGGAGGGGGCGGGGCCCCCCGTCGCCCATCTCTTCCTTGCTTGCTTCTTCTTCTTCACTCCGTCACCGACTCCAATGGCGCTGTCGAAGAGGTTCTCCGCCGCGGAGAAAGGAAAGGCCCCTCGCGAAGGGCCCGGCTCCCCAGCGCCCAAGCGGGCACGCGGTCGTCCCCGCAAGCACACCATGACTCCCGCTGCGGCTCCCCGCTCCCGGGGGGGCGCCGCTACGCGTGGCGGGGGTCGCTCTGGTCGCGGCAGCCCCATCGATGAGGGGAGACGTGCCGTGGTGGTGCGGCCTCCCCGACCGCGGTTCCATGCGTCTGAGGTGCTGCCGGAGTTCGTAGTCTGGTCAGAGGATCCGGCCGGCAGCTGGCTCCACCTCCCCTGCTTCTTTGCCGGCGAGCTGTCGGCCTCCGGTCTAGGCGGGCTCTGGCTGCAGGCAGACGGTTGCTGCAGCCGGGCTCTTGGGTCGCGGTCGAGGTCTTCGTCGCGGGCAACATAGCTCTGGCCCGCGGTTGGCAGACATTCGCCCGCGCGCGTGGCCTGGGCAGACGGTGCACCCTCCACTTCAAGTTCGACGGCGACGCGACCCTCTTTATGAGGGTGTTCGGGGAAGACGGTCGCCGCGCCGGATGCTGCCCCGAGGTGAACGACGACGAGGAGGTGCTCGGCCTTGGCGATGGTCGGGACGAGGAGGAGGACGGACCCGCCGGCCGCGCCTTGTCTGGCTATGGTGGCTCCTCCCTTGGTGGCAGCTCCAGCAACGGCAGCCTTGATCAGCCGCCGCGCCCGCTTCGAAGGTGGTGGCGGGTCGTCTCGCCGCCGCCCATCGGTGAAGCGCGAAGAGGGGTCCGACTAGACCCGGGACGTTACCAAGGCCCTGCCCCCGTCGGCTGCTGCAGGGGCGAGCGCCGCTTTTGTTATGGTCCTCTTTTCCTTCCTGCATCGAAATAAAACCAGCATGGGCCCGGAGGGGCGTGTATCGAACCGTAACTTATTAACCGTTATGCTACGCTTGTTGTTTCAGTGCTGCGTGGTTATTTTGCGCAAAGATAACTTAGCCTGGTGCATTCGGGGCGCCCTCCTCCTTACGAGGCGTTTATTTCCTCGTGTCCATATTGACCTTGTGGTCTGCGATTGCTCAGGAACTGCAAAAAATTCGTTAGGGAGTTTGCCAGGAGATTTGTTGTTCACCCAAGCCTTGACCCGGCGCTTTGTATCGCGGTACCCGTGAGACACGGATTAAGAGAGATGCGCCAGCTTTCGGGCTCGAACAAGGGTGGCTCGCGAGAAGGCAGAGAGAAGAAAAACGCTCGCGAGGGCACCTGCCTAGCCCCCATCGCGAGGTATGCGAGAGAGAGAACACAAGTGAACCAGAGCAAAAAAATGCGGTAAGAGGCGAGGGAATCGAATCAGCAAGGAACACCAAAAGCAAACTTCGATTAAGGAAAAGCGAGCCAGCTACGGAAAGCAAATGAAAATCCGCGTCCGGCACCTAATCTAGTCTTCAAGTCTTCTCACTAGCGCGGAGCTAAGTGCCGCCACTAGGCGTGGGAGGGAGCCCCAGGGCCTAAGGCCGGCGCTCCTGAAACTCCGGGGCGTGTATAGCCCCACTCATTATTACTTGAGAGTGTCACGGGCGGCAATTCTTCACAGGCACCGGGCCTTCTTCACAGGCTCTGGGCCTTTCTTCACAGGCTCTGGGCCTTGCTTCATGGGTAGAATTTCCGGAGGTGCTGGATGCTCCAGGCGTTCTGGATAGGTATCCCGTCCTATGTCTCCAGGCGCGGCGCCAGGCCTGGAGACATGGACGACCCTGAACGGGCCCTCCCACATTGGTGAAAGCTTGTGCAGCCCTTCCCTGGAGAGGACCCGCCTTAGGACGAGGTCGCCCACCTCGAGCGTCCTGGAGCGGATGCTGCGGCAGTGGTATCGCCGCAGCGCCCGTTGGTACCTTGCCGCCCTCAGTGCAGCTTCGCGACGACGCTCCTCCCCCAGCACGAGGTCCATCCCCCGCGTGGCGTCCTGCTGCGTCTCATCGAACGCCAGGACCCGTGCGGAGCAATGCTTAACCTCGTGAGGAAGGACTGCTTCAGCTCCGTAGACGAGGAAGAATGGGGTCTCGCACGTTGGCTTGGTGGCGGTGGTGCGGATTGACCACAACACGGACTGGAGCTCTGTAACACCCACGATGCGGCTATATCTCCCACGTGTCAAGGCACGACTTAGAGGCATAACCGCATTGTAGGTATTGTTGCAAGAAGGGTCATCTTCACACAATCCCATGTAATGAACAAGAATGGGATAAAGAGAGTTGGCTTACAATCGCCACTTCACACAATACATAAATAAATTCATACATCATTCAGAGTAGACACATAGGTCCGACTACGGAACCAAAACAAAAGAAGACAACCCCAAATGCTAGATCCCCGATCGTCCCAACTAGGCTCCACTACTGGTCATCTGGAAACGAAACATAGTAACAACCAAGGTCCTCGTCGAACTCCCACTTGAGCACGGTTGCATCACCTGCACTGGTATCGTCGGCACCTGCAACTGTTTTGGAAGTATCTATGAGTCACGAGGACTCACCAATCTCACACCCGCGAGATCAAGACTATTTAAGCTTATGGGTAGGAGAAGGTAGTGAGGTGGAGCTGCAGCAAGCACTAAGCATATATGGTGGCTAAAATATGCAAATAAGAGCGAGAAGAGGAGCAACGGAACGGTCGTCAACTAGTAATGATCAAGAAGTGATCCTGAACTCCTACTTACGTCAAACATAACCCAAAAGCCGTGTTCTCTTCCCGGACTCCGCCGAAAAGAGACCATCACGGCTACACACGCGGTTGATGCATTTTAATTAAGTCGAGTGTCAAGTTCTCTACAACCGGATATTAACAAATTCCCATCTGCCACATAACCGCGGACACAGCTTTCGAAAGATAATACCCTGCAGGGGTGTCCCAACTTAGCCCATTATAAGCTCTCACGGTCAACGAAGGATATTCCTTCTCCCGGGAAGACCCGGTCAGTCTCGGAATCCCGGTTTACAAGACATTTCGACAATGGTAAAACAAGACCAGCAAAGCCGCCCGATGTGCCGACAAATCCCGATAGGAGCTGCACATATCTCGTTCTCAGGGCAAGACCGGATGAGACATCCTACGAGTAAAACCAGCCCTCAAGTTTCCCCAAGGTGGCCCCGCAGTCTGCTCGGTTCGGACCAGCACTCAGAGGAGCACTGGCCTGGGGGGGGGGGTTTAAATAAAGATGACCCTTGAGTCTGCAGAACCCAAGGGAAAAGGGGATAGGTGGTAGCAAATGGTAAAACCAAGGTTGGGCCTTGCTGGAGGAGTTTTATTCAAAGCGAACTATCAAGGGGGTCCCATAAATCACCCAACCGCGTAAGGAACGCAAAATCAAGGAACATAACACTGGTATGACGGAAACTAGGGCGACAAGAGTGGAACAAAACACCAGGCATAAGGCCGAGCCTTCCACCCTTTACCAAGTATATAGATGCATTAATTAAATAAGAGATATTGTGATATCCCAACATATCCATGTTCCAACATGGAACAAACTTCAACTACACCTGCAACTAGCAACGCTATAAGAAGGCTGAGCAAAAGCGGTAACTTAGCCAAACAACGGTTTGCTAGGAAAGGATGGTTAGAGGCTTGACATGGCAACATGGGAGGCATGATATAGCAAGTGGTAGGTAGCGTAGCATAGCAATAGAGCGAACAACTAGCAAGCAAAGATAGAAGTGATTTTGAGGGTATGGTCATCTTGCCTGAAATCCTGCTAGGAAGAAGAACGAGTCCATGAAGAAGACAAACGGATGTAGTCAAACGAATCCTCACAACTCCGGAACGAAACCGAAGGTAACGAGAGAAGCAAACCGGAAAGAAGCAAGCAACATAGTAAACAACCATCACATAAACATGGCATGATGCACAACCAAGTATGATGCATGTCCGGTTTAAAGAGGCATGGCATGGCAAAGTGCACAAACAATACTACAAATTAAGTGGAGCTCAATATGCAATGAGTTGCATATTGACGAAACACCACATTCAAGTTATTTAGTTCGCTCTTGTTTATGTACCCAACAATATTAAATGTTATTCAACATGGCAAGGGGTGAAGCATAAATAAACTATCTATTTAGGCAAGTTTAAATGAGGCCGGAACAACAAATAACAATTCCGGAAAATCCTCATATGCATATTTTGGAATTGGTACTGTTCTGCCCTAAACACAATTTTAATGTTGTTAAACAGCAAAATAAAGTGCACCATGTTAATCTATGCATTTTTCTACCCCATTTACATATAAAGTTTATTTAAATCTGAGCTACGGTTATTTAGTTATGAAATAAATCATTTTAACATGGCATTTAGCAAATTAAATGCAAGCAGCATTTTAAACATTTTAAACAAGGATGCAAGCAGCATATTATGAAACTAGACAGAATTCTTAACATTTTTCATATATGAAGTTTTTTAAACCGATGCACGGTTAATGAGTTATTATATGCATGAAGACTAGGGACTTTTCTGTAAATCCGACGTTCTCTGGATTAATAGCTGAAATCGTCCAGAGGAAAAAAAATGCATCGGGCCGAATCTGCAGGCTGCTGGGGCGCTCACCATGGGCCAGGCCCAGTTCGGTGCAGAGGCTGGAGGGGGCCGGGTTGGATCTGGCGAAGGGAAGGAGCTGCTGGGCCTCGGTCAACGCGACCGATGCAGGGGAAGCAAGGCGGGGCGGCAGTGGGACTTGGCATGGAGGCAGGTGGGTCAACATAGACGGGTGCTCGAGCAGGACTTGGCGCTAGTCGTCGTCCTTGCGTGCTCGCACGACAGAAGCAGGGGACGAACGGGCTCCGTGGCTCCAGGAACATGGCGGGGCGGCGAGGAGAAAGACTCCGGCGAGGGTGAAGCTCCTCCTGTGGATGTATCAGAGAGAGATGGAGACGTGTGAGAGATAGAAGGTGAAGGGGAAGGAAGAAACAGGGGCACGGGCGCGGCTTGGCTCACCGGAACTTCGCCATAGGCGTGCGGGCACGGCGGCGCTGCCGGAGAAGATGCAGGCGACGGGGAGGGTTCGTGGCGACGGCAGGACGCGAAGGAAGGCGCGAGGCTGGACCGGCCGGAGCTCGATGTGGTTGCTGAGGGGAACCGGATCCGAAGGCCGGAGCCTTGATCTGAAGAAGAGGACGGCCATGGCGTCGGTTCCCTGTGAAGAGGAGCGAGAGAGGGATGAGATGAGGAAGACGTCAGAGAAGGGGAGAAACGAGAAGAAGAGGAGGACAGGGAGAAGGAGCAGGCGGTCTGGCCTGGTGGATGCTCGTCGGCGGAGGGAGCTCCGGTGGGGTGATGTGGTCGTGGACGAGGAGGCTGCGGCCTCGGACGCCGGCGGGAAAGAAGCAGAGGGCTCGGGGCTGCAGCTGCTAGCTCCTGTAGGCGCGGACGACGACGGCTGCGGGCGGCCGGACGCGTCCAGGACCAAGGGAGGAGGAGGCACGAGGCGCTGGTGCTACTCGGGGTCGAGCCTTTGCTCTCCCGAGCAAGGAGGTGGCGGGATCGAGGGGAAGCTTCGGGGCTGGTTCTGGTTGGTGGGATTGGATCGGGGGGAATGAGGAGATCCCGAGGAAGAAAGGGAGGTGGGTGGCGGTGGCTCGGAAATAGGTGGATGGATGGGACAGGATCCCTAGTTTCTAGGGTTAGAGTAGACTGATTATATAGTGGGTGCTTTAGTTTAGGGGCTACCTCGTCCCTCCGATCGCAATCGAACGATCGAGAATAAATAGGTAGGGAGTCCAAATAACAAAACGGAGATATTTTAGGGATGTTGGGGGATGATCCGGACCCATCGGTAACGACAGCTCGGGTCAGGTTCGGAGAAGTTTTGGACGCGCACGCGAGGGGTTTGAGCATTGAGCAAAGAGATTAAGCGGCCAAACAAGAGGAACTCGAAAAACCCGGTTGGTCTCGGAACGGACAACAGAGAGACGCGGCAACTACGAACGAACTAAGAGTTTTAAGAAAACATGCAGATGCAATGCGGATGATGCAATGATGAATGCAACAAATAAAATAAAACACACGGCGAACACAAAAAAATGGAAGGCGTCTGGAGCGTCGGTCTCGGGGCGTTACAACACTCCACCACTACAAGAGGATCTCGTCCCGAGATCTAGGATGGCACCGGAGAGAAGCAGAAAAGGAAGAGGAGAGGTAAACTAAGTTGCTTCTTTGACAAACGAGTGAAACCATGAACCTTGAGAGATTGAACGAATTAAAAGAGAGACTACAATGAAGATGAACAAAGTTGAAAACAATCCATTAGAAAAGAGGAACAAGGAACATTACGGGAACCTTGTAGGTTGAAATACATAAGAAAAGGGTTACAATGGACAAGAAGTACATGCAAGCACTCCGGTTGAAATGAGATGTACAAGGAACGATAAGGATCAATTACGACAACACTCCGGTTGGAAATGGAAGGCATAGAATATGAACTTGGCAAAAAGAAAGCACTTGGATGAGACTCCGGTTAGAAGAGGAATGATAGACACAACACTCCGGTTAAAACAAGATAAAGAAGGAATAAGAATGATATAATTTGGACAGCACTCCGACTGTAAATGGAAGGAATTGAACATGAACTTTACAAGATGAGAGGATACTTAATGAAATCAACAGCACACTGCCTCCGGAACTATTGAAAGAATGGGACAATGGGTCAGAAAGATTTCAGACAGCACTCCGGTTGAGAAGGGAGGAAAAACTTGACAGAATGGGAAGAACTTGAAAAGAGGGCACGACACTCCGGTTGGAAATGGATAAGCACGAAAAGAACACGGTCCTCACAAATCGAGAAGATGAGTGAAGAGAGCAACATCACAATGCCTCTGGAAGAAATAAATAATAGAAGATAGATCCTTGGAATAAAGAATGGAGAAGAAAATGACAACTTCTGCTACAAATGAGCTTGGAAAGCATCCTTCCAAGAAGGTTATAACGGAGTTGTTGGGAAATCAACAACGAAAAGAACAAGCTTGTTGTGGGCTTATGGAACACATCTCAAAATTGTGAGGTGACAACCCGCCACTAACGGAAACAATTGCTTGCTTGAGATCAACGAAGAGATAAAAACTTCTCTCGCCCAGAGGATAGGAGAAAACATGGATCATTGATAAGCACCATAATAGCAACATTCCTTAGGGAAGGCTTTAGGTGAAACATGACACAAGATAAATCCAACGAAGAGATTGGTGGATTTAAAATATCTCAATCTTGACAACATGTGAATCATGAAACGCGAACTCAAATTGTCAAGAATGACATAACACCACCTCAAATGATAAGGTAGAACGAATTGCACTTTAGAATGCAAGATGAAGAATGCTTGGACTCCACAAAACAAAACATGTGTTGAGCACCATGTTAATTTTAGAGTATAGCTTAGCGGATCTTAACTCCGAGAGAATTCTTGAAGAACAATTGAAGAATGAAAAGAATCCTTGACGAACCACCATGTGAACCTCCATGAAGAACTCCGGTAATGAAAGGATGATAAAAGAAAGAGAAGTTGAGAACACAAGGTGAAGCCTTGCGATGATTTAGATGGAGCTTCGCGATGAGATAATGCGGAAAACTTGGAACTCCGGAAAAGAAAGATGAACAACATATAACTGAGAAATTGATATCACTACGAACTCCAGAAGAAGGAATTAATCACTTGGAGGAAACAAGAATAAGAATTACATTACGCGTATCCTTCACCAATTTAGATTGATGACAAGCAACGGATTTGGCATACTACTTATTCTCGTAGAAAGGATTAAGATAGATATAGTGCAAACTTGAATAAGGTCTTGATGGAACCACCGGTGGGATTTGGAAACAACGAATGAATTAATATGATAACCAAGAAAGAGAACTCTTGAACGAACCACCATAAGAATTGGAAATGAAAGTAGCAAAGGCGCAATTCACCGGGAAGAATTAGAAAACGAATAAAGATACTTGACAGAATTTAGATACATGAGAACGAAGAGATCATGAACTGATTAGAGGATATTTGAATGATGCACCGGTAAGATTTGGAGAATGAGATCTGAAAGCTGAGAATGAATAACTCTGAGATGATGGGCTCCGGAGAATCAAACTGAAAAGACTTCTGAAATGCTCCGGGTGGGTGAAAAGAATTCTCACAATCGAAAACAATTATGAGAGGATGGCATCAAGCTATAACCATGAATCTTGAAGAGAATGGAGCAAGATTTAAGAGAAACTCTTCTTCGGTCTTCAAATGTTGAGAATGAAGATGAGAAACACCACCATGAATTGTTGAGATACTCCGGGATGAAAATTAGAAAGATTGAACCAACAATGAAAAGAGTTTGAAAGATCTTGGAGAAAGACATTTGACTGATGATAATTCATTCTTACGTCAAACTTTGCAATGAATTTGAGAATAACTCCGGAAAGAATTAGAAGAGTTAGGTAAGATCCTGGGAAAAAACCTGTGGGTTAGGGCCCACTCAAAAGATACACCGTTGAATGATTAAAAGAAAGATTCCGCCGGTTGAATTAAATGGCTCAAAAGAGATAACAACCTCGAGATAGCTTGAACGGATTGGGAATGGAAATGCGAATCTTCTGAGATATCTTCAGCACTCCAGATAACATGAATAGCAAGAGGTGGATGATTAAGAGATGCACCGACATGAGAAAGCATTTGAAATGAGGAGAAGAATACGATCAACACTGAAAGCTTGACTTGAGTCCACCGGAGAAGAAAAAGAACGAAGAATAATAAACTTGAAGCTCCGTTAGTATCTTCATGGGAAATCACCGGATAAGAACATTGAAAGAAAAGAATGAAGAGACTTCGCATCAATAAAAAGGATACTTGATTAAGAAATCTGAGTCCTTGAAGAAAAGGGTGGGAGGATGGGAAAACAAAGACAACTTGGGACGGATGAAGCAAACACCATTGCAAAGAACTGAGAATTGATCTCGCGAATGTTGAAATGATCGGATCCACTTGAAAAAGAGCACGTTGGTTGGGAAGAATTGGCATGACAATCTTGATGATCAAGAAGGATTGGTATTCACATAGAAGTATGAGAACACTGCTTAGGAAAGGTATGGAATCAACACTTGACTTCGAAGCAACTCGAATACCACAACTTAAAACAAAACAAAGGATTGGCTTGCCAAATAAGCCAGAAACAAACATATGATAGATCCCATATCGTATCATGTGTCTGTTGGAAAGATATTCTAGGAGCTACTTGAATTCCCACTTATAAACTCCTGAAACTTTCTGGTTATGCAATCTGGTGTTGGGGATACAGGGGACGCAATATATCTCACCCAAACTAACAATCCCTAGATCCAGTTGTATCCATCCGTCAACACATAACCAAGAAACCTTCGGAAATCATTTACCTCAACCTTCGAAAAGCATCCGTTATACGAGTTATGGCAATACTCCCGAACTCCCGCCCCAGTACTGGGTGGCGTCGAGGTGATCTCACCAACAACTGCATAAAAGAGATTTTCGATGTCGGCGAAACTCAGGTATTCTAGAACTGCAACGATAAAATTGTGACGACAACACCTCGGAGCTCAACTCCCCGGGACACTGCCACAACCCCTAAATGTCAGGAGGCACCAAGAACAATGTTCTCGTCACAAAACCATCGGAACGATTCCAAGATACCCGCGTGATCCTAAAAATTTTTTTAGTGAAATTTGAGGAGAGGAGAGTCAAAACTTCTACGTTAGGGGGCCTCACCAGAGCGACGAAGGGACTGAGGAGTAAAAAGAATCCTACTCTCCGATATATATAATCCTAAGACTCAAAACATTTTTTTCTAGACTCTACAACGTCAGCGATTCGATCAAGCAGGGGGCTCCTAAGTCGGGGATGGCTCTGATTACCAACTTGTAACACCCACGATGCGGCTATATCTCCCACGTGTCGAGGCATGACTTAGAGGCATAACCGCATTGTAGGTATTGTCGCAAGAAGGGTCATCTTCACACAATCCCATGTAATGAACAAGAATGGGATAAAGAGAGTTGGCTTACAATCGCCACTTCACACAATACAGAAATAAATTCATACATCATTCAGAGTACACACATAGGTCTGACTACGGAACCAAAACAAAAGAAGACAACCCCAAATGCTAGATCCCCGATCGTCCCAACTGGGCTCCACTACTGATCATCTGGAAACGAAACATAGTAACGACCAAGGTCCTCGTCGAACTCCCACTTGAGCACGGTTGCATCACCTACACTGGTATCGTCGGCACCTGCAACTGTTTTGGAAGTATCTGTGAGTCACGAGGACTCAACAATCTCACACCCGCGAGATCAAGACTATTTAAGCTTATGGGTAGGAGAAGGTAGTGAGGTGGAGCTGCAGCAAGCACTAAGCATATATGGTGGCTAAAATACGCAAATAAGAGCGAGAAGAGGAGCAACGGAACGGTCGTCAACTAGTAATGATCAAGAAGTGATCCTGAACTCCTACTTACGTCAAACATAACCCAAAAGCTGTGTTCTCTTCCCGAACTCCGCCGAAACGAGACCATCACGGCTACACACGCGGTTGATGCGTTTTAATTAAGTCGAGTGTCAAGTTCTCTACAACCGGATATTAACAAATTCCCATCTGCCACATAACCGCGGGCACGGCTTTCGAAAGATAATACCCTGCAGGGGTGTCCCAACTTAGCCCATTATAAGCTCTCACGGTCAACGAAGGATATTCCTTCTCCCGGGAAGACCCGATCAGTCTCGGAATCCTGGTTTACAAGACATTTTGACAATGGTAAAACAAGACCAGCAAAGCCGCCCGATGTGCCGACAAATCCCGATAGGAGCTGCACATATCTCGTTCTCAGGGCAAGACCGGATGAGACATCCTACGAGTAAAACCAGCCCTCAAGTTTCCCCAAGGTGGCCCCGCAGTCTGCTCGGTTCGGACCAGCACTCAGAGGAGCACTGGCCTGGGGGGGGGTTTAAATAAAGATGACCCTTGAGTCTGCAGAACCCAAGGGAAAAGGGGATAGGTGGTAGCAAATGGTAAAACCAAGGTTGGGCCTTGCTGGAGGAGTTTTATTCAAAGCGAACTGTCAAGGGGGTCCCATAAATCACCCAACCGCGTAAGGAACGCAAAATCAAGGAACATAACACTGGTATGACGGAAACTAGGGCGACAAGAGTGGAACAAAACACCAGGCATAAGGCCGAGCCTTCCACCCTTTACCAAGTATATAGATGCATTAATTAAATAAGAGATATTGTGATATCCCAACATATCCATGTTCCAACATGGAACAAACTTCAACTACACCTGCAACTAGCAACGCTATAAGAAGGCTGAGCAAAAGCGGTAACTTAGCCAAACAACGGTTTGCTAGGAAAGGATGGTTAGAGGCTTGACATGGCAACATGGGAGGCATGATATAGCAAGTGGTAGGTAGCGTAGCATAACAATAGAGCGAACAACTAGCAAGCAAAGATAGAAGTGATTTTGAGGGTATGGTCATCTTGCCTGAAATCCTGCTAGGAAGAAGAACGAGTCCATGAAGAAGACAAACGGATGTAGTCGAACAAATCCTCATAACTCCGGAACGAAACCGAAGGTAACGAGAGAAGCAAACCGGAAAGAAGCAAGCAACATAGTAAACAACCATCACATAAACATGGCATGATGCGCAACCAAGTATGATGCATGTCCGGTTTAAAGAGGCATGGCATGGCAAAGTGCACAAACAATACTACAAATTAAGTGGAGCTCAATATGCAACGAGTTGCATATTGACGAAACACCACATTCAAGTTATTTAGTTCGCTCTTGTTTATGTACCCAACAATATTAAATGTTATTCAACATGGCAAGGGGTGAAGCATAAATAAACTATCTATTTAGGCAAGTTTAAATGAGGCCGGAACAACAAATAACAATTCCGGAAAATCCTCATATGCATATTTTGGAATTGGTACTGTTCTGCCCTAAACACAATTTTAATGTTGTTAAAAAGCAAAATAAAGTGCACCATGTTAATCTATGCATTTTTCTACCCCATTTACATATAAAGTTTATTTAAATCCGAGCTACGGTTATTTAGTTATGAAATAAATCATTTTAACATGGCATTTAGCAAATTAAATGCAAGCAGCATTTTAAACATTTTAAACAAGGATGCAAGCAGCATATTATGAAACTAGACAGAATTCTTAACATTTTTCATATATGAAGTTTTTTAAACCGATGCACGGTTAATGAGTTATTATATGCATGAAGACTAGGGACTTTTCTGTAAAACCGACGTTCTCTGGATTAATAGCTGAAATCGTCCAGAGGAAAAAAATGCATCGGGCCGAATCTGCAGGCTGCTGGGGCGCTCACCATGGGCCAGGCCCAGTTCGGTGCAGAGGCTGGAGGGGGCCGGGTTGGATCTGGCGAAGGGAAGGAGCTGCTGGGCCTCGGTCAACGCGACCGATGCAGGGGAAGCAAGGCGGGGCGGCAGTGGGACTTGGCATGGAGGCAGGTGGGTCAACATAGACGGGTGCTCGAGGAGGACTTGGCGCTGGTCGTCGTCCTTGCATGCTCGCACGACAGAAGCAGGGGACGAACGGGCTCCGTGGCTCCAGGAACATGGCGGGGCGGCGAGGAGAATGACTCCGGCGAGGGTGAAGCTCCTCCTGTGGACGCATCAGAGAGAGAGGGAGATGTGTGTGAGATAGAAGGTGAAGGGGAAGGAAGAAACCGGGGCACAGGCGCGGCTTGGCTCACCGGAAATTCGCCATAGGCGTGCAGGCACGGCGGCGCTGCCGGAGGAGATGCAGGCGACGGGGAGGGTTCATGGCGACGGCAGGACGCGAAGGAAGGCGCGAGGCTGGACCGGCCGGAGCTCGATGTGGTTGCTGAGGGGAACCGGATCCGAAGGCCGGAGCCTTGATCTGAAGAAGAGGACGGTCATGGCGTCGGTTCCCTGTGAAGAGGAGCGAGAGAGGGATGAGATGAGGAAGACGTCAGAGAAGGGGAGAAACGAGAAGAAGAGGAGGACAGGGAGAAGGAGCGGGCGGTATGGCCTGGTGGATGCTCGTCGGCGGAGGGAGCTCCGGTGGGGTGATGTGGTCGTGGACGAGGAGGCTGCGGCCTCGGACGCCGGCGGGAAAGAAGCAGAGGGCTCGGGGCTGCAGCTGCTAGCTCCTGTAGGCGCGGACGACGACGGCTGCGGGTGGCCGGACGCATCCAGGACCGAGGGAGGAGGAGGCACGAGGCGCTGGTGCTGCTCGGGGTTGAGCCTTTGCTCTCCCGAGCAAGGAGGCGGCGGGATCGAGGGGAAGCTTCGGGGCTGGTTCTGGTTGGTGGGATTGGATCGGGGGGAATGAGGAGATCCCGAGGAAGAAAGGGAGGTGGGTGGCGGCGGCTCGGAAATAGGTGGATGGATGGGATAGGATCCCTAGTTTCTAGGGTTAGAGTAGACTGATTATATAGTGAGTGGTTTAGTTTAGGGGCTGCCTCGTCCCTCCGATCGCAATCGGACGATCGAGAATAAATACGTAGGGAGTCCAAATAACAAAACGGAGATATTTTAGGGATGTTGGGGGATGATCCGGACCCATCGGTAATGACAGCTCGGGTCGGGTTCGGAGAAGTTTCGGACGCGCACGCGAGGGGCTTGAGCACTGAGGAAAGAGATTAAGCGGCCAAACAAGAGGAACTCGAAAAACCTGGTTGGTCTCGGAACGGACAACAGAGAGACGCGGCAACTATGAACGAACTAAGAGTTTTAAGAAAACATGTGGATGCAATGCGGATGATGCAATGATGAATGCAACAAATAAAATAAAACACACGGCGAAGATGAAAAAAATTGGAAGGCGTCTGGAGCGTCGGTCTCGGGGCGTTACAAGCTCGTCGTGTCAGCCCCTGCCACAGGCCTCGAGCTTCTTCTTGAAGGTCCTGGTCTTGAGGCCCCTCAGGACCTCCGCGTTGGCGCGTTCGGCCTGACCATTGCTCCTGGGGTGCGCCACCGAAGCATAGCAGATCTGCGTTCCAAGGTTAGCACAGTAGGTTCTGAAGAGGTTACTAGTGAACTGCGAGCCGTTATCTGTGATGATGCGGTTGGGGACCCCGAAGCAGCTCACGAGGCCCTTGATGAACTTGGCAGCAGAGCCAGCTGGGATGGTACGGGCGGCTTCCACTTCCGCCCACTTGGTGAACTTGTCGATGGCGACGTAGAGGTAACAGTAGCCCCCAGGCGCTCGAGGGAATGGGCCCAGGATGTCCAGCCCCTAGACCTCGAACGGTCACGTGAGCGGAATGGTTTGGAGGCCCTGAGCCGGCTGATGAATTTGCTTGGCGTGGAACTGGCAGGCTTCACAGGACTTCACCAGCTCAGCTGCGTCGTTGAGCGCGGTGGGCCAGTAGAACCCACTGCGGAACACTTTGCCGACGAGGGTCCATGATGACGAGTGGTGCCCGCAGTCCCCACCGTGTATGTCAGTTAGCAGCTCCTTCCCTTGGTCTATGGAAAGGCAGCGCAGGGAGATGTCGTTTGGCCGCTTCCTGTACAACTCACCATCTTGGATGCAGTACGCCGTGGCTTGCCGAACCACACGCTCTGCATCCTCCTCATTCTCTGGCAGCGCCCCTTGCACCAGATATTCCTTGAATTCCTTGGTCCAGCACCCCTCCTGAGGCTCGAGCACCAAGAGCAAGCGAGCTCCTGAGGTCGGGCCACAGGCTGGGGCTCCTGAGGCAGGAGGCTGCGGGAGCTCCTCCCGAGGCTGAGCCGTGCTTGACAGTGGTGGTGTCGCCGATGGCTTGAAGAGCCGTTCCTCAAAGACACCGGGCTCTTGTGGCTGCCGCTTGGATGCTCTCCTGGCGATGTCGTCGGCTTCCTTGTTGGTGCCCCGGGGCACGTGCTGCAGCTCCAGGCCCAAGAACTACTTCTCCATCTTGCGCACCTCCGCGAGGTATGCCTCCATATGCTCGTCCTTTGGCTCGTATACTTTGTTGGAGAAGTTGATGAGGAGCTGTGAGTCGCCTCTAACGGTAAGGCGCTTCACCCCCAGAGCTGTCGCGGCCTTCAGGCCAGCTATGAGGCCCTCGTATTCTGCGATGTTGTTGGAGACCTTCTCGCCCTGCTGAAAGCAGAGCTGCACAGCATAGTAGAGCTTATCCTGAGTGGGCAAGATGAGTACTGCTCCAGCCCCCGCGCCTTGGTGCGCGAAGGCGTCATCGAAGTACATGACCCAACCGTCTGGTGCCTCACTTCCTGGCGAGGTGGACCGGTCTTCGCCTACCTCAAGTGTTGGGACGTCCGTCCATTCCGCCACAAAATCAACGAGCGCGGCTCCCTTGATGACCCTGGTAGTGCTGAACTCTAACTGGAATGCTTGCAACTCGATGTTCCATTCGGCGACCCTCCCAGCAGAATTGGGGCTCCTGAGCACCCTCTCCAATGGGTAGGCTGAGACGACCTTGATGGGGTGGCCCTGGATGTAGTGCCATAGCTTGCGCGAGGCCACCAAGAGTGCGAGCAGGAGCTTCTGAGGCATGGGATATCGTGCCCTTGCGTCCCGCAACACCGTGCTGACAAAGTACACCGGGTGCTCGACAAGGGCTGGCGCGTCGGTGAGGCTTATGTCTTGCGGGGGCCTGGACGTCTCCTGAGGTGGTGGAACTCCTGGTGTCTGGTCGGTTGCGGGGGTCTCTGTGACTTTGTCCTGCCGAGCTTGGTCTTCCGTTGACGCCGCTGCGGCTCCCGCGGCGCCTTCCTGATCTTGCGTCATTTCAGTTGTAGCTTGGCGCAGCGCGCCCTTGGCTTGGTGCTCCTCCCGAACCGCCACCAGCGCTGCACTGGCAGAGTACGGGGTGGCAGCCAAGTAGACCACCAGGGGCTCGAGAGGCCGTGGCGCCACCATCACCGGTGGGCTAGTTAGGTATCTCTTGAGGTATTGGAAGGCTCGGTCGGCCTCCGGGGTCCACTCAAACGGGCCTTTCTTCGTCATCAGCTTGAAGAAGGGCAAGGTGCGTTCTCCTAGCTTGGAGATGAAGCGTCCCAACGCAGTCACCCGACCGGCCAGCTTCTGCATTTCTCTGAGGGTCTGCGGTGGGCTCATGTCCTCAATGGCTTTGATCTTCTCTGGGTTCGCCTCGATCCCTCTGTGGGACACGAGGAATCCCAACAACTTGCCGGAAGGGACACCGAACACACACTTCACCGGGTGAAGCCGCAAGTTCACCTGGCGCGGGCTCTCGAAGGTCTCTTCCAGGTCTTGGATCAGGGTCCTCACCTCCCGAGATTTCACCACAATGTCGTCGACTTAGGCCTCTGTGTTTCTTCCGAGCTATCGCCCTAAGGCGATGTGCATCAGTCGCTGAAAGGTCGCGCCTGCGTTGCGCAGCCCGAAGGGCATGCAGGTGTAGCAGTACACCCCACACGGGGTCAGGAAGGCTGTCTTCTCTACATCTTCCACCGCCATCTTGATCTGGTGATACCCCAAGAACGCATCCAGGAAGCACAACAAGTCGCACTCGGCGGTGGAGTCGACGATCTGGTCGATGCGTGGGAGCGGGAACGGATCTTGGGGGCAGGCTTTGTTAAGATTGGTGAAGTCGACGCACATCCACTCCTTCCCGCATTTCTTCGGCACTACGACGGGGTTCGCCAGCCATGGGGATACCGAACCTCGCGAATGGCACCCGCGGCCTCCAACTTGCGGGTCTCCTGGACAATGAAGGCTTGCTTCTCCATGGATTGCCGTCTCGGGCGCATGTTGGGGCACACCCTTAAGTGATGCTGAATCACCTCTCTCGGAACCCCTACCAGCTGATTGGGCTCCCATGCGAATATGTCCTTGTTTGCGCGCAAGAACTTCACCAACGTCTCTTCTTGGATGGAGTTGAGGCCGGCGCCTATAGTGAAGGTGGCTCCTGAGGACCCGTCCTCGTCGACTGGCACCTGCTTGGTTTCTGCCTTGTCTTGGGTGAACAGTTGCTTCTTCTTGGTAGGCGTGGCCTCCTTGGCATCGGGGGTACCGGCGTTGGCGGGCTGCGCCGCCGCTGCTGTCTTGAAGGCAAGCTTGAGTGTCGTCACGACCTCCTTGGTGTCCCCCTTGATGGCGAGGACACCTTTGCTTCCAGGCATCTTCATGAGGTTATAGGCCGGATGAGTCGACGCCATGAACTGGGCCAGAGCTGGTTACCCGAGGATGGCGTTGTACGGGAGGCCGATGCGGGCGATGTCAAAGTCGACCAGCTCGGTGCGGTAGTTGTCGCGCATGTCGAAGGTGACGGGGAGGCGGATCTGCCCCAGGGAGTTGGCAGCGCCGCCACCAACTCCTGATAAAGGCTTGCTGTGGCTGAGCCACTCAAGTGGCACGTGAAGAAGGTTGAAGGCCTCCACGGAGAGCAAGTTGAGGCCGGCACCACCGTCGATGAGGGTCTTGGTAACAGCCACGTTGCAGATGGTGGGCGTGCAGAGCATTGGGAGCATGCCCGAGCCGGCGGTGCAGTCAGGGTGGTCTTCTGAGCCGAAGGTGAGGTCGGCCTCCGGCGCAGCCCAGCCCGGCGGAGCCCCCGGGCGCTTGGAAGCGGCACCAATCTGGTGGAGGAATGGCTTGACGTGGCGATCTGAAGGCGATGCTTGAGAGCCGCCCAGCAGGGCCGCGACTGCGGGGTGCGCCGGTACCGCATAGCGAGCCGTGAAAAGGTCGCGGAGTTCCCCCCATGATGCCACAGCGGACCCAGGGAGGTTGAGCACCCAGGCACGTGGCTCGCCGGCGAGGGCCATGGGGAGCCAGTTGGCCATGACCTTGTCGTTGCCTCCAGCCTCGAGGACGGCCTCCTCGTACGCCAATAGGAAAACCGACGGGTCCGCCACGCCGTCGTAGCGCGGCGGCATCTCCAGCCTGAACTTGGGTGGCCATCGCACCTGCCGCAGGGTGGGGGCCAGGGCTCGGAGCCCCCTGGCCCCGTCGTCAGCGCCGGCCGCCGGAGCAGGTGGCGGGGCACCTGCCATGGGGGCGAAGTGCGGTGGCGCAGAGCGTAGATCGACGGAAGGGGAGCTACGGTGCACCCCTACCTGGCGCGCCAAATGTTGGATCTGGGGTTCTGGCAAACCCTTAAGGTTCAAACTCTGGGGTGCGCATGAAGTTCTTTCCCTCCTACCGATCTATGCCCTAGCTCTCTAAGATCTCGCGGACGAACTCGACGAACTAGCAACACAGAAAGACACGAGATTTATACTGGTTCGGGCCACCGTTGTGGTGTAATACCCTACTCCAGTGTGTGGTGGTGGATTGCCTCTTGGGCTGATGAAGAACAGTACCCACGTAGATCGAAAGCTGAAGCGTTTAGTAACACGGTTGATGTAGTCGAACGTCTTCGCGATCCAACCGATCCAAGTACCGAACGCACGGCACGTCCGCGATCTGCACACGTTCAGCTCGCTGACGTCCCTCGTACTCTTGATCCAGCTAATGCCGAGGGAGAGTTTCGTTAGCACGACGGCGTGATGACGGTGATGATGAAGTTACCGACACAGGGCTTCTCCTAAGCACTACAACGATATGACCGAGGTGGAAATCTGTGGAGGGGGGCACCGCACACGGCTAAGACAACTGTCAACTTGTCTGTCTATGGGGTGCCCCCCTCCCCCGTATATAAAGGAGTGGAGGAGGGGGAGGGTCGGCCTCCTATGGCGCGCCCCAAGGGGGGATTCCTACACCTACTAGGAGTAGGTTTCCCCCCTTTCCTAGTCCAACTAGGAGGGGGAAGGAAGGGAAGAGGGAGAGGAAGGAAAGGGAGCCGGCCCCCCTCCCCAATTCAGATTGGGCTTGGGGGGGCGCCCCACCACGTGGCTGCCTCCTCCTCTATTCCTCATGGCCCGTCAAGGCCCATTAACTCCCCGGGGGGTTCCGATAACCCCCCGGTACTCCGGTAAATGCCTGAACTCATTCGAAACCATTCTGGTGTCCAAACATAACCTTCCAATATATCAATCTTCATGTCTCGACCATTTTGAGACTCCTCGTGTGATAGTCTGGCTTATTAGGGATGATAGACTACTCATATCAATAAGGAATTCCTTCTTTTCCGGAAGCCCATTCGGACAGAACTCTAAAGTTAAGCGTGCTCAGCTTGGGGTAATTTCAGGATGGGTGACCGACCGGGAAGTTGCTCCCGGTGCGCACGAGTGAGGACAAAGTGCGCAGAAAAGACTAGTATTGATCTGTGGGGCCAGTCTAGATCCCGCCAGGAGTAACGACCACCGGCGGGTGTGTCGGGGCGTTACAAGTTGGTATCAGAGCCGACCCTCATGGTTACACGGATGTTTGCCGACAAGTGCACGGTCATGTTGTGCATGACGTTTGTGACCCGTCGTGGCACACGGCATGACACATGTGCCGGACTGGAAGCACAGACGTATGTGCCAAGAGGGAACGTTCCTGTGGCCCGACGAGGACGTCGGTTCCTCTGAGTGGGGGTGTATGTGATAGCCTGGCTTATTAGGGATGATAGACTACTCATATCAATAAAGAATTCCTTCTTTTCTGGAAGCCCATTCGGACAGAACTCTAAAGTTAAGCATGCTCAGCTTGGGGTAATCTCAGGATGGGTGACCGACCGGGAAGTTGCTCCCGGGTGCGCACAAGTGAGGACAAAGTGCGCAGAAAAGACTAGTATTGATCTATGGGGCTAGTCTAGATCCTGCCAGGAGTAACAACCACCGGCAGGTGTGTCGGGGCGTTACACCTCGTCATGTCTGTGATCACATCCGGGACTCCGAACTACCTTCGGTACATCAAAACACATAAACTCATAATACCGATCGTCATCGAACGTTAAGCGTGCAGACCCTACGGGTTCGAGAACTATGTAGACATGACTGAGACTCACTTCCGGTCAATAGCCAACAGCGGAACCTGGATGTTCATATTGGTTCCTACATATTCTACAAAGATCTTTATTATTGCCTCTAGGGCATATTTCCTTCAATATGAAGGAGCATAAGATAAAGCATCAGTAGGTACACATGAAAAATTATTGGACCAAAAAAACATGTCGTCTGGCATCAAGTGATCTCCTCAGATGTAAAAAGAAACACCATGCTATTTACTATTTACCACCTAACTCGCATCAAGGGATCTCCTTAGATGTAAAGCATCCTTTCTTGAACAACATTGTACAGTATATTGAAGGAAATATGCCCTAGAGGTAATAATAAAGTTGTTATTTATATTCCCTTATATCATGATAAATGTTTATTATTCATGCTAGAATTGTATTAATCGGAAACTTAGTACATGTGTGAATACTTAGACAAACAGAGTGTCCCTTATATGCCTCTACTAGACGAGCTCATTAATCAAAGATGGTTAAGTTTCCTAACCATAGACATGTGTTGTCATTTGATGAACGGGATCACATCATTAGAGAATGATGTGATGGACAAGACCCATCCGTTAGCTTAGCACTATGATCGTTTAGTTTATTGCTATTGCTTTCTTCATGACTTATACATGTTCCTATGACTATGAGATTATGCAACTCCCGAATACCGGAGGAACACTTAGTGTGCTATCAAACGTCACAATGTAACTGGGTGATTATAAAGATGCTCTACAGGTGTCTCCGATGGTGTTTGTTGAGTTGGCATAGATCGAGATTAGGATTTGTCACTCTGATTGTCGAAGAGGTATCTTTGGGCCCTCTCGGTAATGCACATCACTATAAGCCTTGCAAGCAATGTGACTAATGAGTTAGTTGCGGGATGATGCATTACGGAATGAGTAAAGAGACTTTCCGGTAACGAGATTGAACTAGGTATGATGATACCGACGATCGAATCTTGGGCAAGTAACATACCGATGACAAAGGGAACAACGTATGTTGTTATGCGGTTTGACCGATAAAGATCTTCGTAGAATATGTAGGAGCCAATATGAGCATCCAGGTTCCGCTATTGGTTATTGACCGGAGATGTGTCTCGGTCATGTCTACATAGTTCTCGAACCCGTAGGGTCCGCATGCTTAACGTTCGATGACGATTTGTATTATGATTTATGTGATTTGATGTACCGAAGGTTGTTCGAAGTCCCGAATGAGATCACGGACATGACAAGGAGTCTTGAAATGGTTGAGACATAAAGATTGATATATTGGACCATGTTATTCGGACAGCGGAAGTGTTCCGGATGGTTTCGGGTAAAACCGGAGTGCCGGAGGGGTTACCGGAACCCCCGGGGAACTAATGGGCCACCATGGGCCTTAGTGTAGAGAGAGGAGGGCAGCCAGGTCAGGCCGTGCGCCCTCCAATGCAGTCCGAATTGGACAAGGGAAGGGGGGCGGTGCCCCCCTTTCCTTATCCCTCTCTCCCTCTCCTTCCTTTCCCCTCTCTCCCTCTTGGTTGAATCCTACTAGGACTTGGAGTCCTAGTAGGACTCCCCTCCTTGGGCGCGCCCCTTAGGGCCGGCCGGCCTCCTCCTCCCCTCCTTTATATACAGGGGAGGGGCACCCCATAGACACACAAGTTGATCTTTAGCCGTGTGCGGTGTCCCCCTCCACAGTTTTACACCTCGGTCATATTGTCATAGTGCTTAGGCGAAGCCCTGCGCCGGTAACTTCATCATCACCGTCACCACGCGGTCGTGTTGACGAAACTCTCCCTCGGCCTCAACTGGATCAAGAGTTCGAGGGACGTCACCGAGCTGAACGTGTGCAGATCGCGGAGGTGCCGTGCGTTCGGTACTTGATCGGTTGGATCGCGAAGACGTTCGACTACATCAACCGCGTTAGTTGATACGTCTCCAACGTATCTATAATTTTTGATTGTTCCATGCTATTATATTATCCATCTTGGATGTTTTATATGCATTTATATGCTATTTTATATGATTTTTGGGACTAACCTATTAAGCTAGAGCCCAGTGCCAGTTTCTGTTCCTTGTTTTTGAGTTCTACAGAAAAGGAATACCAAACGGAGTCCAATTGACCTGCCAATTTTTGTGGATTTTTTATGGACCAAAAGAAGCCCCCGAAGTAAAAGAGTTGGGCCAGGAGAGTCCTGAGCCATCCACGAGAGTGGAGGGCGCGCCCTACCCCCCTGGGCGCGCCCCCCTGCCTCGTGGATGACTCGGAGACCCCCCCTGACTTGTTCCCGATGCCAAAAATTCCTATAAATACAGAAACCCCCGAAAAGAAACCTAGATCGGGAGTTCCGCCGCCGCAAGCCTCTGTAGCCACAAAAAACCAATCAGGACCCTGTTCCGGCACCCTGCCGGAGGGGGGATCCATCACTGGTGGCCATGTTCATCATCTCGGCGCTCTCCATGACGAGGAGGGAGTAGTTCACCCTCGGGGCTGAGGGTATGTACCAGTTGCTATGTGTTTGATCTCTCTCTCTCGTGTTCTTGATTTGGCACGATCTTGATGTACCGCAAGCTTTCCTACTATAGTTGGATCTTATGATGTTTTCCCCCCTCTACCTTCTTGTAATGGATTGAGTTTTCCCTTTGAAGTTATCTTATCGAATTGAGTCTTTAAGGATTTGAGAACACTTGATGTATGTCTTGCGTGGGATACCCGTGGTGACAATGGGGTATTCTATTGATTCACTTGATGTATGTTTTGGTGATCAACTTGCGGGTTTCGTGACCTTGGGAATATATGCATAGGGGTTGGCACACGTTTTCGTCTTGACTCTCCGGTAGAAACTTTGGGGCACTCTTTGAATTTCTTTGTGTTGGTTGAATAGATGAATCTGAGATTGTGTGATGCATATCGTATAATCATACCCGCAGATACTTGAGGTGACATTGCAGTATCTAGGTGACATTAGGGTTTTGGTTGATGTGTGTCTTAAGGTGTTATTTTACTAAAAACTCTAGGGCTGTTTGTGACACTTATAGGAATATCACAATGGATTGATCGAAAAGAATAACTTTGAGGTGGTTTCGTACCCTACAATAATCTCTTCGTTTGTTCTCCGCTATTAGTGACTTTGGAATGACTCTTTGTTGCATGTTGAGGGATTTTTATATGATCTAATTATGTTATCCTTGTTGAGAGAACTTGCACTAGTGAAAGTATGAACCCTAGGCCTTGTTTCGAAGCATTGCAATACCGTTTGTGCTCACTTTTATCATTAGTTACCTTGCTGTTTCTATATTTTCAGATTACAAAAACCTATATCTACCATCCATATTGCACTTGTATCAACATCTCTTCGCCGAACTAGTGCACCTATACAATTTGCCATTGTATTGGGTGTGTCGGGGACACAAGAGACTCTTTGTTATTTGGTTGTAGGGTTGTTTGAGAGAGACCATCTCCATCCTACGCCTCCCATGGATTGATAAACCTTAGGTCATCCACTTGAGGGAAATTTGCTACTGTCCTACAAACCTCTGCACTTGGAGGCCCAACAACGTCTACAAGAAGAAGGTTGCGTAGTAGACCTCAAGCTCTTTGCTGGCGCCGTTGCCGGGGAGGTGAGTGCTTGAAGGTATATCTTTAGATCTTGCAATTGAATCTTTTAGTTTCTTGTTTTATCACTAGTCTAGTCTATAAAAGAAAACTACAAAAAATGGAATTGAGGTTGCCTCATATCCTTCATCTTTTTAATGTCTTTCGTGAAAATGATGGAAAGGAAAATTGTGCCCAAGTACTAGAAGAAGAATGCATTAAAATGTTTGGCACTAAATCTTTGAATGATGAGCATGATTGCAATGTTGTTAGTATAACTCTTTGAATATCCATAGTACTAATGATGATTGCACTAGTCATGATGAAAATGTCTCTTATAAGCATGTCAACTTTTGTGGAGTGCATAGAGTTTGTAAGTAGACACCAAATGGGGAAGATAGATTTTGCAAGAGGCATAAGTATTTAGAAACTAAATGGTTGCAAGAGAGGCTAGATGTTTGTTCTGAAAATTTAAAATTTCTTTGCCATCCTTGTGAACTTTGCAATGAACGTGATCATTTAAATCTCCAATGCAAATTGTTTCATGATCGAATCGTGTCCAAAAATTCTGATGTCTTGATTTCCCTTGTGCATCATAATGAACTTAGTTTGATTTTGGGTTATGAAGAAATAAAACGTATGACTAAGGATATTCCAGAATTTGTCCTTGATAAAGTTCTTGATTTTGATCTAGAGGAAATTTATATGTATTGTGCGGTGAATTGCATTAAAAATCCTTATATTGCCAATTACATAAAGACAAGAAAACAAATAGAAGATCAAGAGAATACTAATGAAAGGGAAGAGATTTCCTAATATCTTCCTATTCCTCCTTATGATGAATCAGGTAACGAGGAGGAGCTTTCTATTCAACCAATCTCATTAATAATGAGCTCCAAAAAGAGGATTAAACCCACACATGATGCGAAGAAAAAAAGAAAAGACGGAGAAGCAAAGGTAAAAAGGTATCCCTTCCAAATGATGTTGCTCCTATTACTCATTGTGATGATGATAATTGTTGTACTACTAGTTCTATCCATACTATTAATGATGAGAGTGATTATGCTTATGATATGAAAAGGCCCAAGCTTGGGGATGCAATGTTTGATGAGAATGACATGTTTGAGAGTTTATTTGCTGCAATTAATGTTTGTCCCAAGCTTGGGTATGCTATGTTCAATGAAGATGATATTTTTTGTCCCCCAAGTTTTGATGAGCAAACTTATTTTGATGATAGCATGCCTCCTATTTATGATGATTATATTGATGAAAGTGGGTTTGGAAGAGTGTCAACTTTAGGAAGTAATGGTCCCACTATTTTGGAGGGTGTTGAATCTTATTGTGAAAATTATGAAAGTGGATTTGGAGAGGTCATGACTTTATTTAGAAATGATTCCACTATCTTGGAAGAGGTTTCAATTGATTATGATGAGAACAAAGTTGCTACTTATGATGATTATTGTGATGACACTTATGCTATAAAAAGTAGTGATGATTATATTTATAAAACTTGTCATGATTATGATTACCCTTTTTCTGAACATTACTCTTTTAATGTGGAAACAATTTATAGTATTCGAGTTTCTTATGATACTACCACTATTCTGAATGAGAAGAATTTTGCTTATGTGGAGAGTAATAAAATTTATATGCTTGGAGATCATGAAAAATAATGCTTTATGTGATGGTTATATTTTTGAATTCATTCATGATGCTAATGAAAATTATTATGAGGGGGGAACATATGCTTGTAGGAATTGCAATAATATCAAGTTTCCTCTCTATGTGTTGAAAATCTTGACGCTATGCTTGTTTTGCTTTCCTATGCTAGTTGATTGTTGCCATAAGTTGTTTGCTCACAAAATCCCTATGCATAGGAAGTGGGTTAGACTTAAATGTGCTAGTCATATTCTTCATGATGCTCCCGTTATGCTTCAATTCTTATCTTTTATGTGAGCATCATTGAAATCATTATGCCTAGCTAAAAAGGCACTAAAGAAAAGCGCCTGTTGGGAGACAACCCAATATTTACCCCTACTATTTTTGTGTGTCCACATGATTAAGCTACTGTAGTAATCATGTTTTATAGCTTTTGTTTCAATAAAGTGCCAAGTATAACCTGTGGAAAGACTTGGGTGAAAGTTAATGTGATCTTGCTGTAAAAGACAGAGACTTTGCGCTCACGAGATTAACTGTCATTTTTTACAGAAGAGTACTTTTGAGTTGATTATTTTTGAAGAAGATTAATAGACAAATTCCTCACGTACACCAACTTATTGCAGAATTTTTGAAGTTACATAAGTACTCGAGAGTTACTAATTACTACAGACTGTTCTGTTTTTGACAGATACTGTTTTCTATGTGTTGTTTGCTTATTTTGATGAATCTATGAGTTGTATCGGAGGGTATGAAACATAGAGAAGTTGGAATACAGTAGATATTACACCATTATGAATTTAGAATGAGTTCACAACAGTACCAAAAGTGGTGATTTATTTTCTTATACTAACGGAGCTTACGAGTTTTCTGTTGAGTTTTGTGTTGTGAAGTTTTCAAGTTTTGGGTAAAGACTCGATGGACTATGGAATAAGGAGTGGCAAGAGCCTAACCTTGGGGCTTCCCAAGGCACCCCAAGGTAATATTCAAGCACAACCAAGAGCCTAAGCTTGGGGATGCCCCGGAAGGCATCCCCTCTTTCGTCTTCGTTCATCGGTAACCTTACTTGGACCTATATTTTTATTCACCACATGATATGTGTTTTGCTTGGAGCGTCATTTTATTTTATTTTGTTTTGATTGCTGTTTGAATAATGTCCCAAGATCTGAAATTCTTAAATGTTAGAGAATCTTCACATAGTTACATAATTATTCGACTACTCATTGATCTTCACTTATATCTTTTGGAGTAGTTTGTCGTTTGCTCTAGTGCTTCACTTATATCTTTTTAGAGCACGATGGTAGTTTTATTTTTGAAGAAATTGATGAACTCTCAGTGCTTTAATTATATTATTTTGAGAGTCTTTTAGAACAGCATGGTAATTTGCTTTGGTTATGAATTTAGTCCTAATATGATGGGCATCCAAGAGGGATATAATAAAAAACTTTCATATAAAGTGCGTTGAATACTAAGAGAAGTTTGATCCTTATGATTGTTTTGAGATATGAAGATGGTGATATTAGAGTCATGCTAGTGAGTAGTTGTGAATTTGAGAGATACTTGTGTTAAAGTTTGTGATTCCCGTAGCATGCACGTATGGTGAACCGTTATGTGATGAAGTTGGAGCATGATTTATTTATTGAGTGTCTTCCTTATGAGTGGAGGTCGGGATTGCGTGATGGTTAACTCCTACCAACCCTTCCCCTAGGAGCATGCGCGTAGTACTTTGTTTCGATGACTAATAGATTTTTGCAATAAGTATGTGAGTTCTTTATGACTAATGTTGAGTCCATGGATTATACACACTCTCACCCTTCCACCATTGCTAGCCTCTCTAGTATCACGCAACTTTCGCTGGTACTATACACCCACCATATACCTTCCTCAAAACAGCCACCATACCTACCTATTATGGCATTTCCATAGCCATTCCGAGATATATTGCCATGCAACTTTCCACCGTTCCGTTTATTATGACACGCTCCATCATTGTCATATTGATTTGCATGATCATGTAGTTGGCATCGTATTTGTGGCAAGGCCACCTTACATAATTCTTTCATACATGTCACTCTTGATTCATTGCACATCCCGGTACACCGCCGGAGGCATTCACAAGGAGTCATATTTTGTTCTAAGTATCAAGTTGTAATTCTTGAGTTGTAAGTAAATAAAAGTGTGATGGTCTTCATTATTAGAGCATTGTCCCAGTGAGGAAAGGATGATGGAGACTATGATTCCCCCACAAGTCGGGATGAGACTCTGGACGAAAATAAAAAAAGAAGAGAAAAGGAGGCCATAAAAAGGGAGAAAAGGCCCAAATAAAAAAAGTAAAAAATGAGAGAAAAAGAGAGAAGGGGCGATGCTACTATCCTTTTACCACACTTGTGCTTCAAAGTAGCACCATGATCTTCATGATAGAGAGTCTCCTATTTTGTCACTTTCATATACTAGTGGGAATTTTTCATTATAGAACTTGGCTTGTATATTCCAATGATGGGCTTCCTCAAAGTGCTCTAGGTCTTCGTGAGCAAGCAAGTTGGATGCACACCCACATAGTTTCCTTTTGAGCTTTCATACACTTATAGCAGTAGTGAATCTGTTGCATGGCAATCCCTACTCACTCACATTGATATCTATTGATGGGCATCTCCATAGCCCAATGATACGCCTAGTTGATGTGAGACTATCTTCCTCCTTTTTGTCTTCTCCACAACCACCATATTCTATTCCACCTATAGTGCTATGTCCATGGCTCATGCTCATGTATTACGTGAAAGTTGAAAAAGTTTGAGAATACTAAAGTATGAAACAATTGCTTGGCTGAAACCGGGGTTGTGCATGATTTAAATATTTTGTGTGATGAAGATAGAGCATAGCCAAACTATATGATTTTGTAGGGATAAGCTTTCTTTGGCCATGTTATTTTGAGGAGACATAATTGCTTTGTTAGTATGCTTGAAGTATTATTATTTTTATGTCAATATTAAAATTTTGTTTTGAATCTTATGGATCTGAATATTCTTGCCACAATAGAGAAGATTACATTTATAAATATGTTAGGTAGCATGCCACATCAAAATACTGTTTTTATCATTTACCTACTCGGACGAGCAGGAATTAAGCTTGGGGATGCTTGATACGTCTCCAACGTATCTATAATTTTTTATTTTTCCATGCTATTATATTATCCATCTTGGATGTTTTATATGCATTTATATGCTATTTTATATGATTTTTGGGACTAACCTATTAACCTAGAGGCCAATGCCAGTTTCTGTTTTTTCCTTGTTTTTGAGTTTTACAGAAAAGGAATACCAGACGGAGTCCAATTGACCTGCCAATTTTTGTGGATTTTTTATGGACCAAAAGAAGCCCCCGAAGTAAAAGAGTAGGTCCAGAAGAGTCCCGAGCCATCCACGAGGGTGGAGGGCGCGCCCTACCCCCTGGGCGCGCCCCCTTGCCTCGTGGATGACTCGGAGACCCCCCTGACTTGTTCCTGGCGCCAAAAAATCCTATAAATACAGAAACCCCCGAAAAGAAACCTAGATCGGGAGTTCCAATGCCGCAAGCCTCTGTAGCCACCAAAAACCAATCGAGACCCTGTTCCGGCACCCTGCCAGAGGAGGGATCCATCACCGGTGGCCATCTTCATCATCCCGGCGCTCTCCATGACGAGGAGGGAGTAGTTCACCCTCGGGGCTGAGGGTATGTACCAGTAGCTATGTGTTTGATCTCTCTCTCTCTCCTGTTCTTGATTTGGCACGATCTTGATGTACCGCGAGCTTTGCTACTATAGTTGGATCTTATGATGTTTCTCCCCCTCTACCTTCTTGTAATGGATTGAGTTTTCCCTTTGAAGTTATCTTATCGGATTGAGTCTTTAAGGATTTGAGAACACTTGATGTATGTCTTGCGTGGGATACCCGTGGTGACAATGGGGTATTCTATTGATTCACTTGATGTATGTTTTGGTGATCAACTTGCGGGTTCCGTGACCTTGGGAATAAATGCATAGGGGTTGGCACATGTTTTCGTCTTGACTCTTCGGTAGAAACTTTGGGGCACTCTTTGAAGTTCTTTGTGTTGGTTGAATAGATGAATCTGAGATTGTGTGATGCATATCGTATAATCATACCCGCGGATACTTGAGGTGACATTGGAGTATCTAGGTGACATTAGGGTTTTGGTTGATGTGTGTCTTAAGGTGTTATTTTACTACAAACTCTAGGGATGTTTGTGACACTTATAGGAATAGCCCAATGGATTGATCGGAAAGAATAACTTTGAGGTGGTTTCGTACCCTACAACAATCTCTTCGTTTGTTCTCCGCTATTACTGACTTTGGATTGACTCTTTGTTGCATGTTGAGGGATTGTTATATGATCTAAATATGGTATCCTTGTTGAGAGAACTTGCACTAGTGAAAGTATGAACCCTAGGCCTTGTTTCGAAGCATTGCAATACCGTTTGTGCTCACTTTTATCATTAGTTGCCTTGTTGTTTTTATATTTTCAGATTACAAAAACCTATATCTACCATCCATATTGCACTTGTATCACCATCTCTTCGCCGAACTAGTGCACCTATACAATTTGCCATTGTAATGGGTGTGTTGGGGACACAATAGACTCTTTGTTATTTGGTTGTAGGGTTGTTTGAGAGAGACCATCTTCATCCTATGCCTCCCACAGATTGATAAACCTTAGGTCATCCACTTGAGGGAAATTTGCTACTATCCTACAAACCTCTGCACTTGGAGGCCCAACAACGTCTGCAAGAAGAAGGTTGCGTAGTAGGCATCATTACTAAACACTTCCGCTTTCGGTCTACGACGGTACGTGGACACACTCTCCCCGCTTGTTGCTATGCATCTCCTAGATAGATCTTGCGTGATCGTAGGAATTTTTTTGAAATACTACGTTCCCCAACAGTGGCATCGGAGCCAGGTCTATGCATAGATGTTATATGCACGAGTAGAACACAAAGAGTTGTGGGCAATAATAATCATACTGCTTACCAGGGATGAAGCGGCCTAGACCGACATTACATGACTGCGTTCATGAGACTGGTTCCACCGCTTCACACATAGGTGGCTAGTGGGTGTTTGTTTCTCCAACTTTAGTTGAATCAAGTGTGACTACGCCCGGTCCTTGTTGAAGGTTAAAACAGCACACTTGACGAAAAATCATTGTGGTTTTGATGCGTAGGTAAGAATGGTTCTTGCTAGAAGCCCGTAGCAGCCACATAAAACTTGCAACAACAAAGTAGAGGACGTCTAACTTGTTTTTGCAGGGCTTGCTGTGATGTGATATGGTCAAGACGTGATGCTATATAAATTGTTGAATGAGATGATCATGTTTTGTAACAGTTATCGGCAACTGGCAGGAGCCATATGGTTGTCGCTTTATTGTATGAAATGCAATCGCCATGTAATTGCTTTACTTTATCACTAAGCAGTAGCGATAGTCGTAGAAGCAATAGTTGGCGAGACGACAACGATGCTTCGATGGAGATCAAGGTGTCAAGCCGGTGACGATGGTGATCATGACGGTGCTTTGGAGATGGAGATCAAAGGCACAATATGATGATGGCCATATCATATCACTTATTTGATTGCATGTGATGTTTAGCTTTTTATGCATCTTATTTTGCTTAGTACAGCGGTAGCATTATAAGATGATCTCACACTAAATTTAAAGGTACAAGTGTTCTCCCTGAGTATGCACCGTTGCAATAGTTCGTCGTGCCGAGACACCACGTGATGATCGGGTGTGATAAGCTCTACGTTCACATACAATGGGTGCAAGCCAGTTCTGCACACGCAGAATACTCGGGTTAAACTTGACGAGCCTAGCATATGCAGATATGGCCTCGGAACATTGAGACCGAAAGGTCGAGCGTGAATCATATAGTAGATATGATCAACATAGTGATGTTCACCATTGAAAACTACTCCATCTCACGTGATGATCGGACATGGTTTAGTTGATATGGATCACATGATCACTTAGATGATTAGAGGGATGCCTATCTAAGTGGGAGTTCTTAAGTAATATGATTAATTGAACTTTAATTTATCATGAACTTAGTAATTGATAGTATTTTGCATGTCTATGTTGTTGTAGATAAATGGCGCGTACTGTTCCGTTGAATTTTAATGCGTTCCTAGAGAAAGCTAAGTTGAAAGATGATGGTAGCAACTACACGGACTGGGTCCATAACTTGAGGATTATCCTCATTGCTGCACAGAAGAATTACGTCCTGGAAGCACCGCTAGCTGCAAGACCCGCTGCAGGAGCAACACCGAACGTTATGAACGCCTGGCAGAGCAAAGCTGATGACTGCTCGATAGTTCAGTGTGCCATGCTTTACGGCTTAGAACCGGGACTTCAATGACGTTTTGAACGTCATGGAGCATATGAGATGTTCCAGGAATTGATGTTAATATTTCAAGCAAATGCCCAGATTGAGAGATATGAAGTCCCCAATAAGTTCTACAGCTGCAAAATGGAGGAGAATAGTTCTATCAGTGAACATATACTCAGAATGTCTGGGTACCACAATCACTTGACTCAGCTGGGAGTTAATCTTCCGGTTGATAATGTAATTGACAGAGGTATATTTGATACACATGTTATTGATGTGTACCTTACTAATGCTCATAGTAGCGCCTGGGTATTTGATACTGGTTTTGTTGCTCATATTTGCAACTCGAAACAGGGGTTATGGATTAAGCGAAGATTGGCTAAGGACGAGGTGACGATGCGCGCGGGAAATGGTTCCAAAGTCCATGTGACCGTCGTCGGCACGCTACCTCTACATCTACCTTCGGAATTAGTTTTAGACCTGAATAATTGTTCTTTGGTGCCATCGTTAAGCATGGACATTATATTTGGATCTTGTTTGATGCGAGACGGTTATTCATTTAAATAAGAGAATAATGGTTGTTCTATTTATATGAGTAATATCTTTTATGGCCATGCACCCTTGATGAGTGGTCTATTTTTGTTGAATCTCGATAGTAGTGATACACATATTCATAGTATTGAAGCCAAAAGATATAAGTTTAATAATGATAGTGCAACTTATTTGTGGCACTGCCGTTTACCTCATATTGGTGTAAAGCACATGAAGAAACTCCATGTTGATTGGCTTTTGGAATCACTTGATTATGAATCACTTGATGCTTGCGAACCGTGCCTCATGGGCAAGATGACTAAGACTCCGTTCTCCGGAACAATGGAGTGAGCAAGACCTTGTGGAAATAATACATACTGATGTATGCGGTCCGATGAGTGTTGATGCTCGCGGCAGGTATCGTTATTTTCTGACCTTCACAGATGATTTGAGCAGATATGGGTATATCTACTTGATGAAACATAAGTCTGAAACATTTGAAAAGTTCAAAGAATTTCAGAGTGAAGTGGAAAATCATCGTAACATGAAAATAAAGTTTCTACGATCTGATCATGGAGGTGAATATTTGAGTTATGAGTTTGGTCTTCATTTGAAACAATGCGGAATAGTTTCACAACTCACGCCACCTGGAACACCACTGTGTAATGGTGTGTCCGAACGTCGTAACTGCACTTTATTAGATATGGTGCGATCTATGATGTCTCTTACTGATTTACTGCTATCGTTTTGGGGTTATGCTTTAGAGACGGCTGCATTCATGTTAAATAGGGCACCATCTAAATCCCTTGAGACGACACTGTATGAACTGTGGTTTGGCAACAAACCCAAGTTGTCATTTCTTAAAGTTTGGGGCTTCGATGCTTATGTGAAAAAGCCTCAACTTGATAAGCTCGAACCCAAATCGGAGAAATGTGTCTTCATAGGATACCCAAAGGAGACTGTTGGGTATACCTTCTATCACAGATCTGAAGGCAAGATATTCATTGCTAAGAATGGATCCTTTCTAGAGAAGGAGTTTCTCTCGAAAGAAGTGAGTGGGAGGAAAGTAGAACTTGATGAGATAATTGTACCTGCTCCCTTATTGGAAAGTAGTTCATCACAGAAATCAGTTCCAGTGATTCCTACACCAATTAGTGAGGAAGCTAATGATGATGATCATGAAACTTCTGATCAAGTTACTACCGAACCTCGTAGGTCAACCAGAGTAAGATCCGCACCAGAGTGTATGGTAATCCTGTTCTGGAAGTCATGTTACTTGACCATGACGAACCTAAGAACTATGAGGAAGCGATGATGAGCCCAGATTCCGTGAAATGGCTTGAGGCCATGAAATCTGAGATGGGATCCATGTATGAGAACAAAGTGTGGACTTTGGTTGACTTGCCTGATGATCGGCAAGCCATAGAGAATAAATGGATCTTCAAGAAGAAGACTGACGCTGATGGTAATGTTACTGACTACAAAGCTCGACTTGTTGCGAAAGGTTCCCGACAAGTTCAAGGAGTTGACTACGATGAGACCTTCTCACCCGTAGCGATACTTAAGTCCGTCTGAATAATGTTAGCAATTGTCGCATTTTATGATTATGAAATTTGGCAAATGGATGTCAAAACTGCATTCCTTACCGGATATCTTAAAAGAAGAGTTGTATATGATGCAACCGGGAGGTTTTGTCAATCCAAAAGGTGCTAACAAAGTGTGCAAGCCCCAGCGATCCATTTATGGACTGGTGCACGCATCTCAGAGTTGGAATATATGCTTTGATAGTGTGATCAAAGCATATGGTTTTATAAAGACTTTTGGAGAAGCCTGTATTTACAAGAAAGTGAGTGGGAGCTCTGTAGCATTTCTGATATTATATGTGGATGACATATTGTTGATCGGAAATGATACGGAATTTCTGGATAGCATAAAAGGATATTTGAATAAGAATTTTTCAATGAAAGACCTCGGTGAAGCTGCTTATATATTGGGCATCAAGATCTATAGAGATAGATCAAGACGCTTAATTGGACTTTCACAAAGCACATACCTTGATAAAGTTTTGAAGAAGTTCAAAATGGATCAGGCAAAGAAAGGGTCCTTGCCTGTGTTACAAGGTGTGAAGTTGAGTCAGACTCAATGGCCGACCACTGGAGAAGATAGAGAGAAAATGAAAGTCATTCCCTATGCCTCAACCATAGGTTCTATCATGTATGCAATGCTATGTACCAGACCTGATGTGTGCCTTGCTATTAGTTTAGCAGGGAGGTACCAAAGTAATCCAGGAGTGGATCACTAGACAGCGGTCAAGAACATCCTGAAATACCTGAAAAGGACTAAGGATATGTTTCTCATTTATGGAGGTGATAAAGAGCTCATCATAAATGGTTACGTCGATGCAAGCTTTGACACTGATCCGGATGACTCTAAGTCACAAACCGGATTCGTATTTATATTGAATGGTGGAGCTATCAGTTGGTGCAATTCTAAACAGAGCATCGTGGCGGGATCTACATGTGAAGCGGAGTACATAGTTGCTTCGGAAGCGGCAAATGAAGGAGTCTGGATGAAGGAGTTCATATCCGATCTAGGTGTTATACCTAGTGCATCGGGTCCAATGAAAATCTTTTGTGACAATACTGGAGCAATTGCCTTGGCAAAGGAATCCAGATTTCACAAGAGAACCAAGCACATCAAGAGACGCTTCAATTCCATCCGCGATCAAGTCAAGGAGGGAGACATAGAGATTTGCAAGATACATACGGATCTGAATATTGCAGACCCGTTGACTAAGCCTCTCTCACGATCAAAACATGATCAACACCAAGACTCCATGGGTGTTAGAATCATTACTATGTAATCTAGATTATTGACTCTAGTTCAAGTGGGGGACTGAAGGAAATATGCCCTAGAGGCAATAATAAAGTTATTATTTATATTTCCTTATATCATGATAAATGTTTATTATTCATGCTAGAATTGTATTAACCGGAAATTCAGTACATGTGTGAATACATAGACAAACAGAGTGTTGATGTCTACTACACAACCTTCTTCTTGTATTAACCGGAAATTCAGTACATGTGTGATACAAGTGCAATATGGATGGTAGATATAGGTTTTTGTAATCTGAAAATATAAAAACAGCAAGGTAACAAGTGGTAAAAGTGAGCGTAAACGGTATTGCAATGCTAGGAAACAAGGCCTAGGGTTCATACTTTCACAAGTGCAAGTTCTCTCAACAATAATAACATAATTGGATCATATAACTATCCCTCAACATGCAACAAAGAGTCACTCCAAAGTCACTAATAGCGGAGAACAAACGAAGAGATTATGGTAGGGTACGAAACCACCTCAAAGTTATTCTTTCCAATCAATCTGTTGGGCTATTCCTATAAGTGTCACAAACAGCCCTAGAGTTCGTACTAGAATAACACCTTAAGACACAAATCAACCAAAACCCTAATGTCACCTAGATACTCCAATGTCACCTCAAGTATCCGTGGGTATGATTATACGATATGCATCACACAATCTCAGATTCATCTATTCAACCAACACATAGAACCTCAAAGAGTGCCCCAAAGTTTCCACCGGAGAATCAAGACGAAAATGTGTGCCAACCCCTATGCATAGGTTCATGGGCGGAACCCGCAAGTTGATCAGCAAAACATACATCAAGTGAATCACGTGATATCCCATTGTCACCACAGATGCGCACGGCAAGACATACATCAAGTGTTCTCAAATCATTAAAGACTCAATCCGATAAGATAACTTCAAAGAGAAAACTCAATCCATTATAAGAGAGTAGAGGGGGAGAAACATCATAAGATCCAACTATAATAGCAAAGCTCGTGATACATCAAGATCGTATCACCTCAAGAACACGAGAGAGAGAGAGAGAGAGAGAGAGAGAGAGAGAGATCAAACACATAGCTACTGGTACATACCCTCAGCCCGAGGGTGAACTACTCCCTCCTCGTCATGGAGAGCGCCGGGATGATGAAGATGGCCACCGGTGAGGGTTCCCCCCTCCGGCAGGGTGCCGGAACAGGGTCCCGATTGGTTTTTGGTGGCTACAGAGGCTTGCGGCGGCGGAACTCCTGATCTATTCTGTTCCCCGAAGGTTTTAGGGTATATTGGTATATATAGGTGAAAGAAGTACGTCAGGGGAGCCACGAGGGTGGAGGGCGTGCCCGGGGGGTGGGCGCGCCCCCTGCCTCGTGCCTTCCTCGTTGCTTTCTTGACGTGGACTCCAAGTCTTCCGGGTTGCTTTCCTTCCAAAAAGAACTTCTCCAGAAGGTTTCATTCCGTTTCGACTCCGTTTTTTCTTGAAACACTAAAACAAGGGAAAAACAGGAACTGGCACTAGGCTCTGGGTCAATAGGTTAGTCCCAAAAATAATATAAAAGTGTTTAATAAAGCCCATAAACATCCAAAAGAGATAATATAATAGCATGGAACAATCAAAAATTATAGATACGTTGGAGACGTATCAGCATCCCCAAGCTTAATTCCTGCTCGTCCTCGAGTAGGTAAATGATAAAAACAGAATTTTTGATGTGCAATGCTACCTATCATAATCATCAATGTAATCTTCTTTATTGTGGCAAGAATATTCAGATCGATAAGATTCAAAATAAAAGTTTAATATTGACATGAAAACAATAATACTTCAAGCGTACTAACAAAGCAATCATGTCTTCTTGAAATAATCATGGCCAAAGAAAGTTATCCCTACAAAATCATATAGTCTGGCTATGCTCTATCTTCATCACACAAAATATTTAAATCATGCACAACCCTGATGACAAGCCAAGCAATTGTTTCATACTTTTGATGTTCTCAAACTTTTTCAATCTTCACGCAATACATGAGCGTGAGCCATGGACATAGCACTATATGTGGAATAGAATGGTGGTTGTGGAGAAGACAAAAAGGAGAAGATAGTCTCACATCAACTAGGCGTATCAACGGGCTATGGAGATGCCCATCAATAGATATCAATGTGAGTGAGTAGGGATTGCCATGCAACGGATGCACTAGAGCTATAAGTGTATGAAAGCTCAACAAAAGAAACTAAGTGGGTGTGCATCCAACTCGCTTGCTCACGAAGACCTAGGGCATTTTGAGGAAGCCCGTCATTGGAATATACAAGCCAAGTTCTATAATAAAAAATTCCCACTAGTATATGAAAGTGATATCATAGGAGACTCTCTATCATGAAGACCATGGTGCTACTTTGAAGCACAAGTGTGGTAAAAGGATAGTAGCATTGTACCTTCTCTCTTTTTCTCTCATTTTTTTTTGGGCCTTTTCCCTTTTTTATGCCCTCTTTTTCTTTTTTTTCTTTTTGTCTGGAGTCTCATCCCGACTTGTGGGGGAATCATAGTCTCCACCATCCTTTCCTCACTTGGGACAATGCTCTAATAATGATGATCATCACACTTTTATTTTCTTACAACTCAATACTTAGAACAAAATATGACTCTATATGAATGCCTCCGGCGGTGTACCGGGATGTGCAATGAATCAAGAGTGACATGTATGAAAGAATTATGAATGGTGGCTTTGCCACAAATACGATGTCAACTACATGATTATGCAAAGTAATATTACAATGATGGAGCGTGTCATAGTAAACGAAACGATGGTAAGTTGCATGGCAATATATCTCGGAATGGCTATGGAAATGCCATAATAGGTAGGTATGGTGGCTGTTTTGAGGAAGGTATATGGTGGGTGTATGATACCAGTGAAAAGTGCGCGGTATTAGAGAGGCTAGCAATGGTGGAAGGAGAAAAGTGTGTATAATCCATGGACTCAACATTAGTCATAAAGAACTCATATACTTATTGCAAAAATCTACAAGTTATCAAAGCAAAGTATTACACGCATGCTGCTAGGGGGATAGATTGGTAGGAAAAGACCATCGCTCGTCCCCGACCGCCACTCATAAGGAAGACAATCAATAAATAAATCATGCTCCGACTTCATCACATAACGGTTCACCATACGTGCATGCTACGGGAATCACAAACTTTAACACAAGTATTTCTCAAATTTATAACTACTCAACTAGCATGACTCTAATATCACCATCTCCATATCTCAAAACAATTATCAAGCATCAAACTTCTCTTAGTATTCAATGCACTTATATGAAAGTTTTTATTATACCCATCTTGGATGCCCATCATATTAGGACTAGTTTCATAACCAAATCAAACTACCATGCTGTTCTAAAGACTCTCAAAATAATATAAGTGAAGCATGAGAGTTCATTTATTTCTTCAAAATAAAACCACCGCCGTGCTCTAAAAGGATATAAGTGAAGCACTAGAGCAAATGAAAAACTACTCCGAAAGATATGAAGATCAATGAGTAGTTGAATAATTATACAACTATGCGAAGACTCTCTCTCATTTAAGAATTTCAGATCTTGGTATTTTATTAAAACAGCAAGCAAAGCTAATGAAAATAAAATGACGCTCCAAGCAAAACACATATCATGTGGTGAATAAAAATATAGCTCCAAGTAAAGTTACCGATGAACGAAGACGAAAGAGGGGATGCCATCCGGGGCATCCCCAAGCTTAGGCTCTTGGTTGTCCTTGGATATTACCTTGGGGTGCCTTGGGCATCCCCAAGCTTAGGCTCTTGCCACTCCTTATTCCATAGTCCATCGAATCTTTACCCAAAACTTGAAAACTTCACAACACAAAACTCAACAGAAAACTCGTAAGCTCTGTTAGCGAAAGAAAACAAAACACCACTTCAAGGTACTGTAATGAACTCATTCTTTATTTGTAATGGTGTTAAATATACTGTATTCCAACTTCTCTATGGTTTGTAAACTATTTTACTAGCCATAGATTCATCAAAATAAGCAAACAACACAGGAAAAACAGAATCTGTCAAAAAACAGAACAGTCTGTAGTAATCTGTAACTAACGCAAACTTCTGGAACTCAGAAAAATCTACCAAAATAGGAAGACCTAGATAATTTGTTTATTGATATACTGCAATTGGAATCAGTATTTTATCACGTTCTGGTGATTTTAAACAATTGTTTTCGCGAACAGAAAGTTTCTGGAACTTTCAGCAAGATCAAATAACTATCATCCAAGAAGATCCTATAGGTCTTACTTGGCACAAACACTAATTAAAACATAAAACCACATCTAAACAGAAACTAGATGGATTATTTATTCCTAAACAGAACAAAAAATCAAGAAACTAAAATAAAATTGGGTTGCCTCCCAACAAGCGCTAACGTTTAACGCCCCTAGCTAGGCATGATGATTTCAATGATGCTCACATAAAAGATAAGAATTGAAACATAAAGAGAGCATCATGAAGAATATGACTAGCACATTTAAGTCTAACCCACTTCCTGTGCATAGGGATTTTGTGAGCAAACAACTTGTGGGAACAACAATCAACTAGCATAGGAAGGCAAAACAAGCATAACTTCAAAACTTTAAGCACATAGAGAGGAAACTTGATATTATTGCAATTCCTACAAGCATATATTCCTCCCTCATAATAATTTTCAGTAGCATCATGAATGAATTCAACAATATAACTAGCACCTAAAGCATTCTTTTCATGATCTACAAGCATAGAAATTTTCCTACTCTCCACGTAAGCAAATTTATTCTCATCAATAGTAGTGGGAGAAAACTCAACAAAATAACTATCATGTGATTGAAAATTAAGATCAAGATGACAAGTTTCATGGTTACCATTATTCTTTAAAGCATACATGTCATCGCAATAATCATCATAGATAGGAGGCATGCTTTCATCATAGTAAATTTTCTCATCAAAGCTTGGGGGACAAAAAATATCATCTTCATCAAACATAGCATCCCCAAGATTGTGGCTTTGCATATCATTAGCATCATGGGTATTCATAGAATTCATACTAACAAAATTGCAATCATGCTCATCATTCACATATTTAGTGCCAAACATTTTAATGCATTCTTCCTCTAGCAATTCAGCACAATTATCGGAATCCTTATTTTCACGAAAGACATTAAAAAGATGAAGCATATGAGGCACCCTCAATTCCATTTTTTGTAGTTTTCTTTTATAAACTAAACTAGTGATAAAACAAGAAACTAAAAGATTCGATTGCAAGATCTAAAGATATACCTTCAAGCACTCACCTCCCCGGCAACGGCGCCAGAAAAGAGCTTAGTTGACGGGGTGTGAGTGCCGCTTACCTAGCCTCCCCGGCAACGGCGCCAGAAAAGAGCTTGATGTCTACTACACAACCTTCTTCTTGTAGACGTTGTTGGGCCTCCAAGTGCAGAGGTTTGTAGGACAGTAGCAAATTTCCCTCAAGTGGATGACCTAAGGTTTATCAATCCGTGGGAGGCGTAGGTTGAAGATGGTCTCTCTCAAACAACCCTGCAACCAAATAACAAAGAGTCTCTTGTGTCCCCAACACACCCAATACAATGGTAAATTGTATAGGTGCACTAGTTCGGCGAAGAGATGGTGATACAAGTGCAATATGGATGGTAGATATAGGTTTTTGTAATCTGAAAATATAAAAACAGCAAGGTAACAAGTGGTAAAAGTGAGCGTAAACGGTATTGCAATGCTAGGAAACAAGGCCTAGGGTTCATACTTTCACTAGTGCAAGTTCTCTCAACAATAATAACATAATTGGATCATATAACTACCCCTCAACATGCAAAAAAGAGTCACTCCAAAGTCACTAATAGCGGAGAACAAACGAAGAGATTGTGGTAGGGTACGAAACCACCTCAAAGTTATTCTTTCCAATCAATCTGTTGGGCTATTCCTGTAAGTGTCACAAACAGCCCTAGAGTTCGTACTAGAATAACACCTTAAGACACAAATCAACCAAAACCCTAATGTCACCTAGATACTCCAATGTCACCTCAAGTATCCGTGGGTATGATTATACGATATGCATCACACAATCTCAGATTCATCTATTCGACCAACACATAGAACCTCAAAGAGTGCCCCAAAGTTTCTACCGGAGAATCAAGACGAAAATGTGTGCCAACCCCTATGCATAGGTTCATGGGCGGAACCTGCAAGTTGATCACCAAAACATACATCAAGTGAATCACGTGATATCCCATTGTCACCACAGATACGCACGGCAAGACATACATCAAGTGTTCTCAAATCATTAAAGACTCAATCCGATAAGATAACTTCAAAGGGAAAACTCAATCCATTACAAGAGAGTAGAGGGGGAGAAACATCATAAGATCCAACTATAATAGCAAAGCTCACGATACATCAAGATCGTATCACCTCAAGAACACGAGAGAGAGAGAGAGATCAAACACATAGCTGCTCGTACATACCCTCAGCCCCGAGGGTGAACTACTCCCTCCTCGTCATGGAGAGCGCCGGGATGATGAAGATGGCCACCGGTGAGGGTTGCACCCTCCGGCAGGGTGCCGGAACAGGGTCCCGATTGGTTTTTGGTGGCTACAGAGGCTTGCGGCGGCGGAACTCCCGATCTATTCTGTTCCCCGAAGGTTTTAGGGTATATTGGTATATATAGGTGAAAGAAGTACGTCAGGGGAGCCACGAGGGTGGAGGGCGTGCCCGGGGGGGTGGGCGCGCCCCCTGCCTCGTGCCTTCCTCGTTGCTTTCTTGACGTGGACTCCAAGTCTCCCGGGTTGCTTTCCTTCCAAAAAGAACTTCTCCAGAAGGTTTCATTCCGTTTCGACTCCGTTTTTTCTTGAAACACTGAAACAAGGGAAAAAACAGGAACTGGCACTAGGCTCTGGGTCAATAGGTTAGTCCCAAAAATAATATAAAAGTGTTTAAAGCCCATAAACATCCAAAAGAGATAATATAATAGCATGGAACAATCAAAAATTATAGATACGTTGGAGACGTATCAAGTGTCCCTAGTATGCCTCTACTAGACTAGCTCGTTAATCAAAGATGGTTAAGTTTCCTAACCATAGACATATGTTGTCATTTGATGAACGGGATCACATCATTAGAGAATGGTGTGATGGACAAGACCCATCCGTTAGCTTAGCACTATAATCGTTTAGTTTATTGCTATTGCTTTCTTCATGACTTATACATGTTCCTATGACTATGAGATTATGCAACTCCCGAATACCGGAGGAACACTTAGTGTGCTATCAAACGTCACAACGTAACTGGGTGATTGTAAAGATGCTCTACAGGTGTCTCCGATGGTGTTTGTTGAGTTGGCATAGATCGAGATTAGGATTTGTCACTCCGATTGTCGGAGAGGTATCTTTGGGCCCTCTCGGTAATGCATATCAGTATAAGCATTGCAAGCAATGTGACTAATGAGTTAGTTGTGGGATGATGCATTACGGAACAAGTAAAGAGACTTGCCGGTAACGAGATTCAACTAGGTATGATGATACCGACGATCGAATCTCGGGCAAGTAACATACCGATGACAAAGGGAACAACGTATGTTTTTATGCGGTTTGACCGATAAAGATCTTCGTAGAATATGTAGGAGCCAATATGAGCATCCAAGTTCCGCTATTGGTTATTGATCGGAGATGTGTATCGGCCATGTCTACATAGTTCTCGAACCCGTAGGGTCCGCACGCTTAACGTTCGATGATGATTTGTATTATGATTTATGTGATTTGATGTATCGAAGGTTATTCGGAGTCCTGGATGAGATCACGGACATGACGAGGAGTCTTGAAATGGTCGAGACATAAAGATTGATATATTGGACCATGTTATTCAGACACCGGAAGTGTTCCGGATGGTTTCGTGTAAAACCGTAGTGCCAGGGGGGTACCGGAACCCCCGGGGAACTAATGGGCCACCATAGGCCTTAGTGTAGAGAGAGGAGGGCAGCCAGGGCAGGCCGCCCCCCCCCCCTTGCAGTCCGAATTGGACAAGGGAAGGGGGGCGACGCCCCCGTTTCCTTCTCCCTCTCTCCCTCTCCTTCATTTCCTCTCTCTCCCTCTTGGTGGAATCCTACTAGGACTTGGAGTGCTAGTAGGACTCCCCTCCTTGGGCGCGCCCCCTAGGGCCGGCCGGCCTCCTCCTCCCCTCCTTTATATACGGGGGAGGGTGGCACCCGATAGACACACAAGTTGATCTTTAGCCGTGTGCGATGCCCCCCTCCACAGTTTTACACCTCGGTCATATTGTCGTAGTGCTTAGGCAAGGCCCTGCGCCGGTAACTTCATCATCACCGTCACCACGCCGTCGTGTTGAGGAAACTCTCCCTCGGCCTCAACTGGATCAAGAGTTCGAGGGACGTCACCGAGCTGAACGTGTGCAGATCGCGGAGGTGTCGTGCATTCGGTACTTGATCGGTTGGATCGCGAAGACGTTCGACTACATCAACCGCGTTACTAAACGCTTCCGCTTTCGGTTTACGAGGGTACGTGGACACACTCTCCCCGCTCGTTGCTATGCTTCTCCTAGATAGATCTTGCGTGATCGTAGGCAAATTTTTTGAAATACTACGTTCCCCAACATATATGCAGTTTAGAATTCCTATGGAATTTTAATTTGGTAAATTTGAATAAGTAGATGCAAAGAAAGTTATGAACTTGTAATACCAAGTCCAAATTTGAATGGCCCATAAAATATACAGTTTCAGATTGAACTATACTGTTTTGAGACACTTCCCTGAATATTATTGATACAGTACATCATTCATTTTCACTTTATTTCTGTAGAAATTTGGGGCTGCCATTCTACTGACTATAATTACACAACATCATTTCTTTTCAGTTCGTTCTTCCTAGATGCCCACCCCTGCTTACTGTAATATCCATCAACACAAATAAATAAATGATATGGAAAAATCAACAGTAATATCAGTGATTGCAAATAACAAGTGAGAGAACAGAGCATGGGAGAGGGAGGCCAAGATCGTCGAGAGAAAGTTACATGAACTTGCGGGGTTTTTTTGCACACAGGGACAGTGTTGGGGATATTACCACTGGGCGTAAACCGGCGAGGAGAGGCCGGGTTGACCCCATAAGTAGTTCATCTGTATCTGAAGTCCATGAAGACAGACGGTGACGCTTTATGGAGGCCCAGGGCCCAAAGCCGGTTTAAGGCATGTAGACATAAACCGGCATTGATATGTAAACTTGTGTTGTAAGATAGAAGTAGCAGAGACTGAGCCAGACATGATTATGAGCCGGCCTCGGGATTCTGTAAACCGACGGGCGTCAACCCATGTATATAAGGGGACGACCTGGAGGCGGTTCAAGGACAACAGACAACGACTCGAGACTCAGGCAAAAGCGTATTCACTCCCTGGTCATCGAAACCCCAGCAATTCCATCACAACTAGACGTAGGCTTTTACCTTCATCGGCCGAACTAGTATAAAACTATCTTGCGTCCCTTTCCGCTTTAACCCCTTTAAGTTAACCCGTAGCGATGGCTCATGACTTAGTCCTTTCTCTAGGACATCTGTCGTGACAAAACCACGACAGTTGGTGCCCACCGTGGGGCTATCGCACGATGGTTTCAAGTTCTTGGAGGGCAACTTCGAAGGCTCAAGGGTTATGTTGTGGGCCGGATGACCAAGAGTCGTTGCGGCAAGCTCTACATCGACGATGCAGGCTGGGGCCCCGAGGCCAGCTCAATCGAGTACGGATACCGGGTCCCCTTGGTGGCATACACGTTTTCATTGGCAAGATCGGCGAACCGGGCCCTGAGCCGGACATCTGCACCGACCTCGTCGAAATGGCTCAGCGTGCGAGATCTGCCTGGGTCAAGCCTGTCATGAAGCGTGCCTTCGTGGGAGTTATCCATGGAGGGGAATCTGAGGATAGATCGGAATCTGGTGGTGAGTCCGTCGTTTATTCCGGCGACGAGTCATCGACCAGAGAGACCGAGTCGTTATATCAGTTACAAGATGGCCAGATTGGGGGCTGTTCCGATGGCGACAGTATTCTGGACCCCTTTGATCTGCCAAACTGGGTTGCGATCTTCATGGCCGGTACGCAACCGGCGCTCCACTCTTCGACCGCAGCGGCGATGATTTCTAGATCGGCAGCGGCAACAACGGTCGTGGCAGGAGGCCCTGTGCGACCGCCAGCTCAGGTTCTATCTGATTTGTTTGATGCGTTGGCAACGCTGATGGTGGAGGTTAACCCGGCGGATCAGGATGCGCACAATGCGGAAATCGCGAAAGTGAAAGAACAGATCACCCAGGCCAAAGCCGACTTAGCAGCTGAGGATACCAGGATAGCCGCGGAGCGGGCCGCTTTGGATGCACAAGCTTACCGGATTATGCTGGATCAGAGTGCGTCGAATGAAGTCCTGAATAGGAGGCACCGATCTCGCCTGCCGCCGGTTTATGACGCTAGAAATCTCTTTAACACCCCAGGAGCAGGGACTAGTAATCCGCCGGTGGTAAACCGGGCGGAGGCGCCTGGAGCAGGAACGCCGGTTCAGCCACGTTTGGTGGATCCGCCTCATCAGAACAACATTGTAGCACCGCATGCCCCCATGCCACCGGGTCATTATTCTAGCCCGATGGACAACATTGTCGCTGTCGCTTCACGGCTGGCGGCCATCCCGATCGAAGGCGATTCTCCGGCGGCGGTTGAGACGTGTCGGGTTAAGGAGCTTCTTCAGATAGCCTTGGTCCAACAGGAGGCTTATTCATATAGTCGCGATCGGATTCATTCCACTCCTCGTCCAAGCCGGAGTTACAGCAGGCGTATGGATGAACCGGCAGTGTCAAGCAATGCGCGGAACCGTGATCCGCCCCGTGGCAATAACCCGGCGGGTGGTGCTGGTGATGCTCAGGAGGTGGTAGACCGGGCTCGGGCACGCAGAGAGGCCGAGTTAGCGGCGCAGCATGAAGCCCGTCAGCTTACTCCGGTTCGTCCAACCACATCGGTGGAACCAGGAGTTACCTCTAGTTCTTTGGGAGTGTTGTGTCTCGTCCCGGCGTTACGCAGTGTGCGCCTGCCCAAGGATTTCAAGGGCCCGTGCAAGGTGCCGAATTACACCACCGATTTATCCCCTGAAACATGGGTCGAAAGCTATGAGATGGCCATGGAGATGCTGGATGTGGATGATGCGGCATGTGCGAAATACTTCACCATGATGCTAGAAGGGACAGCCTGCACTTGGTTAAAGAGCTTACCGGCTAATTCTATCAGGTCATGGGCCGAGCTGAGAGCCCGGTTTATTCAGAATTTCAAGGATACATGCAAGCAGCCCATGTCAATTGTGGACTTAGCTACCTGTGTCCAGGAGGAAGGAGAATCAACAACCCATTGGATGCGCCGGGTTTCGGAGATTTTGCATTCATCGGACCGCATCAACGCTGACACCGCAGTTTTAACATTGGAAGGCAATTGCCGATTTGAACCCCTGAAGTTGAAGTTGGGACGGCTCAAATGTCATTGTAATGACATGGGAACCCTCATGGCTGCACTGGTGAAGTATGCCGACTCTGATAGTACCAAGGATCCCGAGTCTGACGATGATAAGACAGGGAAGGGAAAAAAGAGCGGCAATGCCAAGGGGTAGCACCACAACCCGGCGGGTCATGGAAACAGCGGCAAGCGTAAGGCGGACCACGGTTTAGACTTTGTGGCTAATACTAATACACATGACAAGGGCCAGCGGTGTAAGGGTAAACCGCCTCAGCGCGGTGGAAGGCCAAGTCCTAATCCAGACCGTTTGTCTTATCTGTTGAACCAGCCCTGCCCAAAGCATGGGACGAAGGAGGACCCGTCCACGCACCTCTGGAAAGATTGTTACATCATGCAAGAGTTCAAAAATTCTGATTCTTTCCGGTATGATCATGGACCAGGAGGCGGTTCGGGCCCCGGCTCTCATGGGCCGGGTTATGGCGGAGGAAATTCCGGTTCAGGCTTTCACGGTAATCAGGGTGGACATAACAATCAAAGTAATCAGGGTAACCAAGGTGGCTATAATCATCAGGGCAATCAGCAGCAGCAGCAGTCGGGTTACTAGAGCAACCCGAAGCAGTTGAATAGCGGACAGTATCATGTCTTCACCACTAGCTTGGACAAGCGCGATCAGAAGCTTCATAAAAGGGTGGTGAATGCCGTTGAACCGGCGGTGCCCCGTTATTTGCACTGGTCCGAGCAGCCGATTGTGTGGAGTAGAGAAGATCATCCACCCCGGGTTGACAATCCGGGTCATATGGCTCTGGTGGTGGCACCTCAGGTGGGAGGTTATAAGTTCACTAAGGTACTCATGGATGGAGGGAGTAGTATCAATATCCTTTATTATGAAACTTTCCGTCGCATGGGGTTAACAGATAAAAATCTTAAACCGTCCAATACGGTGTTCCATGGTGTGGTGCCAGGTAAGTTGGCATATCCTGTTGGTAAGATAGCTCTGGAGGTGGCTTTTGGAGATGAGCATGACTCGAGATCAGAAACCTTGAACTTTGAAGTGGTGAAAATCAGAAGCCCGTATCATGCCCTATTTGGACGGCCAGCTTATGCTAAGTTTATGGCACGACCTTGTTATGTTTATCTGCAGCTCAAGATGCCGGGTCACACGGGAACTATAATCGTGCATGGGAGCCGCAAGATTGCTCTGGAGTGTGAAGAAGGTGATGCGGCTTATGCTAAGTCGGTTTGTGCAACAGAAGAGTTGAAGTTTTACAAGGACAATGTTGATCCGGCAGATATGACGTTGAAGAACCCAACTACAGAGCATGATCCGGCCCTGAAGTTTAAATCGGCTGATGAGACTAAGCTTGTTGACTTCGTGCCTAGAGATTCGTCCAAGCAGTTTAGCATCAGCGCTAACTTGGATCCGAAATAGGAAAGCGCGCTCATCGAGTTCATCCGTGAGAATCGGGACATCTTTGCATGGAAGCCTTCTGACATGCCCGGTGTACCGAGAGAACTCGCTGAGCACACTCTCAATGTTGATCCTAAGTATAAACCGGTCAAGCAGTTTCTCCGCCGGTTCAATGAAGAAAGACGCAAAGCTATTGGAGAAGAAGTAGCCAGGCTCTTGGCGGCTGGATTTGTCGTTGAAGTATTCCATCCTGAGTGGTTGGCTAATCCGGTGCTGGTCCTCAAGAAGAATGGCACTTGGCGTATGTGTGTAGACTACACAGATCTTAACAAAGCTTGTCCAGCAGATCCTTTTGCCTTTCCCCATATTGATCAAATTATTGATGCTACGGCGGGTTGCGAGCGTTTAAGCTTTTTGGATGCATATTCTGGTTATCATCAGATCAAAATGGCAGTTAAGGACCAGGAGAAGACAGCCTTCATAACTCCCTTTGGAGCCTTCTGCTATGTGTCCATGCCCTTTGGGCTCAAGAGTGCCCAGGCGACTTATCAACGGTGTGTGCAGAATTGTCTTCATAAACAGATCGGCCGCAATGTTCACGCCTATGTGGATGATATTGTGGTAAAATCAAGGAAGAAGGAGACATTGATTGATGACTTGAAGGAAACCTTTGATAACCTGCGGGTTTATAAAATGATGCTTAATCCGGCCAAGTGTGTCTTTGGTGTACCTGCAGGCAAGCTCTTGGGCTTTTTGGTGTCTAACAGGGGCATTGAAGCTAATCCGGAAAAGATCAAAGCCATCACCTCCTTGGCTAAACCGAAGTGTATCAATGATGTTCAACGCCTGGTAGGCCGGATTGCCGCGTTGAGCCGGTTTGTCAGTCGCCTTGGCGAGAAGGCCATCCCTTTGTATCAGATGCTGAAGAAAATGGATAACTTCGTCTGGAGTGACGCCGCTAATGAAGCATTTGAGGACTTAAAGCGGCAGCTAGCTAATCCGCCGATTCTCGCTGCTCCGGTTGACAAATAACCATTGTTGCTATATGTGGCAGCTAACGCTCGGGCTGTTAGTGTGGCTATTGTGGTGGAGTGCAAGGAGGAAGGAAAGGAATATCCGGTTCAGCGTCCGGCTTACTATATCAGTGAGGTACTTATTGAGTCCAAGCAGAGGTACCCGCATTGGAAAAAATTGGTGTATGGGGTTTTCATGGCAAGCCAGAAGCTTAAGCAGTATTTCCAAGGTCATCCCATCACGGTGGTCAGCTCTGCTCCTTTGGGGATATAATCTAGAACAGGGAAGCAACCGGCCGGACTGCTAAGTGGGTTATCGAGCTCGGGCCTCACGGGTTGAAATACATACCCCGAACGGCGATCAAATCTCAGGCACTTGTGGATTTCATCAATGATTGGACAGAATTACAAGCGCCAGAGGAGAAGCCGGATCATACTTATTGGACTATTCATTTTGATGGGTCCAGGCAATTGGAGGGCTCGGGGGCTGGAGTCGTATTAACTTCCCCACGAGGTGATAAGTTTTGTTATGTTCTCCGTTTAATGTTCCCTTGCACTAACAATGCAGCTGAATATGAGGCTTTACTCCATGGTCTTCGGATGGCTAAGGAGATGAACCTAAGCCGAGTTAAGTGCTTCGGTGACTCGGATCTGGTGGCTCAACAAGTGTCCGGCACTTGGGATTCCAAGGACCCACTAATGGCAGCATATCGTCGTGAGGTGGATATTGTTGCAGGTCACTTTAAAGGTTATCAGGTGGATCATGTGGACCGGCGGAAGAATGAAGCGGCGGACGCTTTAAGCCGCCTGGGTTCCCAACGTAAACCGGTTCCACCTAATGTCTTCCTGGATGTTTTGCATAATCCGTCCGTCAAGCTCCCTGGTGAAGAGGATTTGGCTGTTCCTGATCCGGAGGCTCAGTTGGTGGCGGCCCTTCATGTTATCCCGGATTGGACGGTTCCATATCTGGCGTATATGAACCGGGGCGAGTTACCAGAGGATGAAACTTGGCCAGGCAGATAATCCGGCGGTCCAAGTCCATGACTATTATCAATGGAGAGTTACATCATTGCAGTGTGACAGGGGCGTTTCAACGCTGTGTGTCTCCTGAGGAAGGCCGTGAAATTTTGCGTGAGATCCACGAAGGAGATTGTGGTCACCACGCCGGTTCAAAATCTTTGGTGGCCAAGGCGTTTCGTCACGGTTTCTATTGGTTGACAGCTCATGCTGATGCCGAGGACTTGGTCAAAAGATGTGATGGCTGTCAGAAATTCTCAAGACGCGCTCATGTACCGGCTCAAGAATTGAGGATGATTCCAATCACCTGGCCGTTTGCAACTTGGGGGCTGGATATGGTCGGGCCTTTCAAGAGGTCCAAGGACAAGAAGACCCACCTTTTGGTGGCGGTTGATAAGTTCACGAAGTGGGTGGAGGCAGAGCCAGTTAGTAAGTGTGACGCAGCCACGGCGGTTCAATTCATCAAAAAGGTGATCTTCCGGTTTGGCTTTCCACACAGCATTATAACAGACAATGGTACCAATCTGTCAAAAGGTGCCATGAAGGAGTTCTGTCAACGTGAGCACATCCGGCTTGACGTGTCATCAGTGGCTCACCCACAGTCTAATGGTCAAGCGGAGAGGGCCAATCAAGAGATCTTGAGAGGCATCAAACCCCGGCTTATGGTTCCTTTGCAACGGACGCCGGGTTGTTGGGTTGAGGAGTTACCTTCTGTGTTGTGGAGCATCAATACCACACCCAACAGATCGACAGGATACACACCATTCTTCATGGTTTATGGAGCGGAAGCAGTTCTTCCTAGTGACATCCGTCATGACTCGCCTCGTGTAGCGGCATATGTTGAAGCTGACAACGAGAAGGCACGGCAGGAAGCTCTTGACCTGTTAGATGAGGAACGTGACATGGCGGCAGCCCGTTCGGCGATTTATCAGCAAGATCTGCGTCGTTATCATAGCCGCCGGGTTAGAACCAGAACCTTTCAAGAAGGTGATTTGGTGCTTCGGCTCATCCAGGATCAGACGGATATGCACAAGCTATCCCCCCCTTGGGAAGGACCCTTTGTGGTCAGCAAGAATCTACACAACGGGTCGTACTACCTAATCGATGTTCGAGAGCGCAAAGACTCACGTAAATCGGAGGAGGAGACCAACCGGCCATGGAATATTGCTCATCTTCGGCCTTACTATACTTGAGCTATAGGCTCTGCTTATGTACATATTATGACAATGTATATATTATGATCAATATAATAAACCGGAACCTCAGCTAAAGCGGGGTATCTGTTGTTTTTCTTACATCATGTGTGGTTACATGGAGCTTACAAAGCGGCGTCCGGTTTACCCCTTGATTTAGCTTCTCAAAGCTTTATATTAGATCACTTGGGGGCTTGGTCGTATCCGAACCATAGCTACACCTCTTGATCGGCGAAATGCCACGGCATCACTTGGGGGCTTGGTCGTATCCGAACCATAGCTACACCTCTTGATCGGCGCAATGCCACCGCATCACTTGGGGGCTTGGTCGTATCCGAACCATAGCTACACCTCTTGATCGGCGCAATGCCACAGCATCACTTGGGGGCTTGGTCGTACCCGAACCATAGCTGCACCTCTTGATCGGCGCAATGCCACAGCATCACTTGGGGGCTTGGTCGTATCCGAACCACAGTCACACCTCTTGATCGGCTCAAAGCCACATCAATCCGGGGCCAAAGAGAGTGTTGTAAAACAACAGCTCAAACATAGGCACCCACTGAGCACAGCTCACAATGTTGCTTGAGGATTCTTTGCTGTCGAATTTTGGGCCTGGCAGCCCGTGAAAAGCCTCGACTACAACGGTTTTCATTTTCCTTTTGCTAAGTTTTCTTTGTTTTCATAAGATTTGTGATGTTTTTAAACCGGTGTTTATCAACCCGGTTAGGCTGTCAACTACAAGTTGTCAATACACGATCAAATTATAATCCGGAGACTATCAGCCCGGTCTGGTTTTGACTCAAAGTCACCCGTATGGAATAAACCGGTGTTTATCACAGCCCGGAACGGTTTTCTGAAAAACCGGCATCATATAACAGGAGATACTTCTACTCCGGATTAGGGTTATTACCCTCATTACAAAGTTGGTCAGCCAACACTATGCCTAAAGGTCACATGTATCATACATTTCCATATTTGGTTATCTTTTACAACCTTGGTTATAAACCTTGGTCATATATATATTTGGGTATCATGACCCGCCCGGTGGTAAACCGCCAGGGCGCTTTAAGCTTCTTATCTGCAGGAACAACTTGAACAAATAGCTATGGATTATGAACATCATATCTTAAGCATGGCGGATTAGCACGCATCAGTTGCAGATAAATATGCACGAAGGCATAACAGACCAAGTGTTTTAACTAGCCTATTACAAAGCGTTTCAGTGCCCAAAGGGATAATTGTTTCTCAATAAGCATTACAACACGAGACTAAACCGGCCCCCGGATTATGATTGCTTATCAGCTTGACCTGACGGCTGCGGATCATCTTGCACCGGTTCATCTTCTTCGTCCCTACCCAGCGGCTGGAAGTCAACAGTTGTCCAGTCGATCCCAGTTAAAGCTTGGAACACAGCTTCGTCGCTTATAAGGGTGGACGGTTCAATGTCAGGGGCATAAGTGTGCTTACGGATTGGAGGGATCAGGTTTTGAGCCTCAGGAGTTGGTGCAGCAACCCGTTTGTTATTGGTATCATAACTCGCCTGGTAAAATGAAAGATCAGCCTCTTCAGCAAGTTGACAAGCCAGTGGACGTACTTCTCGGTTTATGGTGCGGAGATCTCAGTGCCAAATTCTGATCCGTCTTCTTTTAAGCTTGGGTAGCCTTTAGCCACGTCCGTCGGATCAAGTTCAGGCACCCATGCTTTTGCCCGGGTTAGTGCGGTTAGAGCGCCAGCCCTTGCAGCAGACCTCTTTAGCTCTTCTACCCGGGCAGGCAGCATAGATAGCCTGTCTAAGGTATCCTTGATTAACGTCGGGGGCGGCTTATTGTGAGAAGTGGTGCAGATAATTCGTTGTGCGCCGGTATACAGTTGCTCTATCAGCGTGTAGGCAGCCTTCAGCTTCTTCTGAACATCATAGCCTAGATGACTAATGCGAGTTCCTGCATCATTACAAACATCAGTAAACCGGCAACACATGGGAAGATATGTCGAAAGTATAAAGCAAGGATGCTTACCGAACACAGAAGCAGTCATGGCATGTATCTGCCACTTTACACCAATCAGCTCGTCTACCACCGGTTTGAGAGCTGCTTCTGCGTCTTCAACTCTTTTCTACAAAGCGGATTTCTCTGTGTTCCAATCCGCCCGCTCCTTGGTGAAACTCTCCTTTAGCTTTTCCATAGCGGCTAAGGCGCTCGTCAGCTCATCTTTTGCCTTGGAAGCTTCGGCCTGTTGGGACTTGATGTTCTCTTGCAGATCAGCGGTTTGGTTTTCCTTCTTGCTCAGCTCAGCCTATAAAGGGACAGATGTATAATGAGTTGACATTACATATTTGAAGTACCAAGCACATAACAAGTTATGCCCTTGATACTTGGGGGCTAATGCATGTTTGCTCATTATCAGAAATTTCTACAAGTCCCAAGCACAATACAAGTATTAATCTTGGCACTTGGGGGCTAATGTGTGTTTGCTCAAAAACTGTTGGTATGGGAATTCTTTTACAGTCCCAGTTCATCTTTATAAAGTTAAACCGGCCCTTGGGGGCTATACCGGTGAAAGAGCGGTATGGAAAAATTTTAAAGAACCGGTTCATCTTAAAGAGGTAGTCCGGTCCCTGGAGGCTAAATATGCAAAGTTAAGTTATGACAAAAAGTCTCGGTTTAGATCGGTATCATAAACCGTCACTTGGGGGCTACTAGGAGTTGATAAACTGCAATCGGACAAAAGAGGAAAATAGTAGTTACCTCATATCGCTCCTTCATCAAGTTTACCAAACTAGCTTCATAGTCACGGCTGGTATACAGACGGTTCAAGAAGCCAGAGTGAATGTCTTGAGCATTGAGATGGGCGTAGCTTGATAAATCGGCATTCCATTTGCCTTTGGCGATAGCAGAGAGCTCGTCCTTGGCAGTATGCTTTGACAAAGCGACATGATTGCCATGAGTGGTGTGGCCAGTGCCAGTAATCATAATGTCATCATCTTTGTCATCAGCAGCCTTTACCGGAGTTGGCAGTTTGTCAGTATCTTTAACTGGGCTGACCGGTTTGTCATCAGTTCGGACAGGGCTGGTTGGCCGGTCTGCATGGCTTGTAGTGTCAACTTGCACTTGTTCAGCAACGAAGTCATGGTCTTGAGGCGGCGGATCATTAAGCATGGCGTCAGCGTCAGTTTCTTCCGGATCTGGAGTTTTTTCTAGTTCAACAGCTACATTATCATCAGCCGGTTTGCTTAACCGAGCCTTCTTGCTGGGTCTTGGCTTGGCGCTGAGAAAAGATAGACATGAGGATCAGTACAGTATGTAAAGATAACACATCAAGAATAAAGACACGTGCATAGCTCACCCAGGAACTGTTTTGAGGGGTGGAAGCTGTGTGGCCGATGACTCGCCAGAAGATGAGTGAGAAGTACCCTGATAATTTGAATCAGACGGGTTAAGAGGCTGGTGGAAACAACCCACTTTGGGGCATGAAGTGTCAAGGGGATAAGAGACCTCTGATCGGCGTTTCCGAACCGGAGTGTTCGGTAAACCGGCGGTGGTAACTACCTGGCCGCTGTGCCGGGTTGTGCGGCGAGCCTCGTGCTGCTGTGTCTTCAAAAGAAAGTTTGGGTCCAAGTAAGCAAGGGGGTGAGAAAATTTTACTTTCCATTTTGCTCGACGGATTTTTGATGTCGGCAGAGGAGCTGAATCGGAGGAAAGAATGATTACCTCTACATCATCAGCATGGCTGCCTTCAGCGTCGTCCTGATAATAATCATTGTCAATGAGGTGTACGAAAAATGAACCAAGAGAGTCAAGTTCTACCTCTGATTCCGGATTACCCACATCGTCATCAGCTGGTAGGTCGGAGGATGCAGTGGTCCTTCTCTTGGCAGGTTTTTTAACAACCTTGGTCTTTGGATGAACCGGCTTGACCGGTTTGTCTTGCGGCTTCACCGGTTTGTCTTGTGATGGTTTCTTGTTCCAGAACGGATCATCACCCTGTCAGAAAATAATCACACTTTCAGAGAATATTTGGACAGAAGCAACCTCGGATAAAAATATTATATGATTCTTACAGCTGGTGGTTTGTTGAAGGTGCAGAAAGGGAGTAGTCCGGTTTGGGCACAGACAGCCTCCGGTTCGTTCAGTATCTTTTTTACAGCCTCAGTGACTTCTGCATCTGTAAGCTGAATGTCAATGTGCCGCTGAGCATCCTTCAAACTCCTTGTATACTCACACATCAAACCGGAGCGCCGGCTTAAGGGCAGAATACTCTAGCTTATCCAACAATGAGCAAGATTAACTCCTGTCAAACCGTTTGCCATGAAGGCTCCGAGCTTTGATAATTGAGGAGCATAGTTGGCCCTTTCTCTTGCAGTCAACCTCTGAGGAAAAGGATGTGTGTTGCTCAGGCGTTCAGGGCGGTAACCCAGCAGGGGGTTTTCGTCAGGTGGAGATGTATCCATGCAATAAAACCAAGTCTGGTTCCACTCTTTGGGGTGACTGTGGAGTTTGGGATGAGGGAAGGTGACTTCTTTCCTTTTCTGAACCGCCATTCCGCCCAGTTCCGTATTGGGTCTGTCCGAGAACTCTGTGCGACGGTTTAAGTGAAAGAAATCCCTAAACAGTTCGACTGTAGGTTCCTCTTGCAGATAAACCTCACAAAAGACTTGGAAGTGACAGATGTTGGTCACAGAATTGGGACCGTTGTCTTGAGGGCGCAGTTGAAAACTGGCCAGTACATCCCAGAATTTTTTTGAACCGGGAGGGCTAAAACCTCGTCCGAGATGATCAGCAAACACGACTACCTCTCCGTCCTTGGGTGTAGGAGGATTTTCCGGGCCAGGGACCCTCCAGTGGATGACATCTTTTTTGGCTAAAGCGCCTGTTTTAACAAGATTGCTTAACTGCTCTTCGGTTACTCGAGAAGGAGCCCAATTGCATTCATAAACTTGCTTGGCCATGGCAATGGAAGTCTGAAACATGATTATTGCCGATTTAAGATTCATAGTGGACAACTATCACTACTAGGAAAAGGGCTACTAGTGGCGCACCAGTTTTGCCTACTAATGGCGCACTACTGGTGCGCCACTAGTACCACGCCACTAGTATTTTTTACTAATGGCGCACCAGGCAATGCGCCATTAGTATAGGCCACAGTGCGCCATTAGTATGCCTCCCAGGGGGGCATATTTACCCATGTGCTTTGCCATACTAATGGCGCACTGCGGGGTGATGCGCCATTAGTATCCTTTGGCATACTAATGGCGCACGTTGGGGTGATGCGCCATTAGTATCCTTTGGCATGCTAATGGCGCACGTTGGGGTGATGCGCCATTAGTATGTATATTAGGGATTTTTTCTTTTCTGATATTTGCACAGATTACAAAATATATTATTGGACAGAATATAAACAGCACCACACAGCAACAGCAGATTCATCGAATATAATAGAAGATTAGTCTCCGAATACAATTCATCATATTAGTCTCCGAATTCAAAAGACCGAACAAAGATAGAACATTACAAATCTTGAGACCGCGAGTAGCGAGTTTGTCTTCACATTACAAGTCGATATCGATCATCTAAACTACCATCACATAGAAGAGAGCTGCGGTCATCATGATGAGCATCATCGCGATGAAACTGGTCTTCATCCGGTTCCTCCAACGCTCCCTCCTCTCTCCCGCTAGATAGCGCGCGTATCTAGATTCCGCCTCCGCCCTAGTGGTGTACCCTTTGTAACTGTTACTGCTGAAACGGTGAACCTGTCTCCGACACTCCTCCCAGTCGTCGTAGACTCCGGGAACCTTACCCTTGTACACGACATACGACGGCATCTCTATGCACTAGCCAAACAACAGACAATACATAAGCAATATATAAGTATGCAACAAAAGGATCAGAAGAGAAAAGCAAGACATTAATAGCACGATTCATGGTCCTACTAATAAATAGCATCGATTACATCTAAGTTGAACGACTGTCCAAACCAAAGAGACATACAAGTTCATTAAAGTTTAATTACAACATGAGCTAATCAATGTTTCAGAACTACACATAGCATCACTACTTTCGACTCGACTCATGGGACCGGAGCGTGGATGAAGCCGCCGTCTGTCGTGATGGTCATGAAGTCGCGGGCGTTGTCAGCCTGCATTTGTAGTGTTGTGTCTATCTCACTGTTGGACGGTTCAAATTTGAGGTAGAACTGCCCCGAGGTACGAAGGACATCTTGATGGATGATTTCTGCAAACTCCGACTGGATGCGAAAGAATTCTTGTCGGATGTCCGTGTCCTGGATTGCCGCCAAGCTTGCAGCCCAATCTTTGAGATTATTTGGTAGCAGAAGGTGATTATGGTCCCGTACGATCGCCCGCATGTGATGGAGGGCGTAGTAGGCATCCTTCTGACCGCCAGGCGGCTGCTTGACGCAGGGGAACGTCGTATTGTGGGTGAACACGTGCCTGCCGTACCTACGAGCTGGCCTCTTAAAGGTGCCTCCAGATGCGGCGTAGCCGGGGAGAGCATCATCAAGAACTTTCTTGATATTTGTGTAGTCTATCTTGGAGTCACGGTCTGGGTCGAAATACGTGGCCATGGAATATTTCGGGCTTAAGAGGATGAGTGTGCAATGTGTGTCACTGCACAGAACACGGAATGTTAGCAAAAAAAAGAACAATCAAAATCTAAGAAATCATATGTTACGGGGCGGTTAGGAGATGACTTACTCGGGAAAGTAAGGCACGAGGAAGTTATCCTTATCTAGGTTTGCCAAAATGACGCCTTCGAGGTGTGAACTCGCGACTTGCCGGTCCCCAGCGTTGCCCAAGATCTTGGCACGCATGTAGAAGGGGTCGACTATCACAATGTCCGGGGTCTTGTCTCTAATGATCCGCATCTCCATACTCAGCGAAAACAGCCGAACGAAGGTGTAGTGCAGCGGATGAAGGTTAAGCATAGCAAAGATGTCATCAAACCGCAGGACGATCGTACCCCCGACGGCGCTATCCACAAAGCCCTTGCCCTCTGGCACCTTAGCCACGAAAACCGGGTATGCCACATCATTCTCTCTGAGACGCCGCTTCTCCAAAGAAAGAACACTGTCATGCAGACTCCGCATAGCACCGGTTGCAGCATTGAGCATATTTGTCGGTAGCATCACCCTACCCGCCACATGCACCCTCCTCGAGATATCCTTAGGTGAAGGTGGCCCGTCCTGAGCACGGATCGTACTCAGTGCCGGCTGGCTCGCACTGGCGCCCTTGTTAGTCTTTCGTTTTTGTCCCTTCTTCCTGATCTGCTGTAATGGGATCGAGTTCTGCTCACAGACCGCCTTCTTGAGCGTGTTGGGGCTGATAATATTTCGCACCTCGGCTATCTGAGGCTCGGTGAAGGCGGCAGCTGGAGGCGTCTCCTGAGAACTGAACGCCAGACGACGCCTGTTGCAATTGGGTTTCTCCGCCGTACCAGCTAGATCGCGGTCGTCTTTTTCAGGGTTGGGTTCTTGAGAAGGAGGCCCGCAGAACTCGTCACCATACCCATGTTCGGCAAAGTACTTATCGACGTTGGAAAATGTACCGCCGTCGTTGTCGTCGTCGTCCGGATCCTGTGCCATATGCATGTCCGGATCCTGTGCCATAGGGATGTCCGGCATGTCTGGTAGCGTTGCGGCGTTCTTGCCATGGCTTGGCGCTGGCACGACTGGCGGTCTTGTCTGTGGGGTGGTGTCCCCCGCCCCCAAACGAATCAGGCTCTTCGGCCAAAGCAGGGGCCAGCTAACGCAGGCGCTGGGTGTTGGAAATATGCCCTAGAGGCAATAATAAAATGGTTATTATTATATTTCCTTGTTCATGATAATTGTCTATTGTTCATGCTATAATTGTGTTATCCGGAAATCGTAATACATGTGTGAACACATAGACCATAACATGTCCCTAGTGAGCCTCTAGTTGACTAGCTCGTTGATCAATAGATGGTTACGGTTTCCTGACCATGGACATTGGATGTCATTGATAACGGGATCACATCATTAGGAGAATGATGTGATGGACAAGACCCAATCCTAAGCATAGCACTAGATCGTGTAGTTCGTTTGCTGAAGTTTTTCTAATGTCAAGTATCGTTTCCTTAGACCATGAGATCGTGCAACTCCCGGATACCGTAGGAATGCTTTGGGTGTACCAAACGTCACAACGTAACTGGGTGGCTATAAAGGTGCACTACAGGTATCTCCGAAAGTGTCTGTTGGGTTGGCTCGGATCGAGACTGGGATTTGTCACTCCGTATGACGGAGAGGTATCTCTGGGCCCACTCGGTATTGCATCATCATAATGAGCTCAATGTGACTAAGTAGTTAGTCACGGGATCATGCATTACGGAACGAGTAAAGTGACTTGCCGGTAACGAGATTGAACGAGGTATTGGGATACCGACGATCGAATCTCGGGCAAGTAACGTACCGATTGACAAAGGGAATTGTATACGGGATTACTTGAATCCTCGACATCGTGGTTCATCCGATGAGATCATCGAGGAGCATGTGGGAGCCAACATGGGTATCCAGATCCCGCTGTTGGTTATTGACCGGAGAGTCGTCTCGGTCATGTCTGCGTGTCTCCCGAACCCGTAGGGTCTACACACTTAAGGTTCGGTAACGCTAGGGTTGTAGAGATATTAGTATGCGGTAACCCGAAAGTTGTTCGGAGTCCCGGATGAGATCCCGGACATCACGAGGAGTTCCGGAATGGTCCGGAGGTGAAGATTTGTATATAGGAAGTCCAGTTTCGGCCACCGGGAAAGTTTCGGGGTCACCGGTATTGTACCGGGACCACCGGAAGGGTCCCGGGGGTCCACCGGGTGGGGCCACCTATCCCGGAGGGCCCCATGGGCTGAAGTGGGAAGGGAACCAGCCCCTGGTGGGCTGGTGCGCCCCCCCATGGGCCTCCCCCTGCGCCTAGGGTGGGAAACCCTGGGGGTGGGGGCGCCCCACCTGACTTGGGGGGCAAGTCCCCCCTTGGCCGCCCCCCCCCCTTGAGATGGGATCTCCAGGGGCCGGCGCCCCCCAGGGCCCCTATATAAAGGGGGGAGGGAGGGCTGCGCACCTAAGCCCCTGGCGCCTCCCTCTCCCCCCGTAACACCTCTCCCTCTCGCTGAGCTTGGCGAAGCCCTGCCGAGATCCCCGCTGCTTCCACCACCACGCCGTCGTGCTGCTGGATCTCCATCAACCTCTCCTTCCCCCTTGCTGGATCAAGAAGGAGGAGACGTCTCTCCCAACCGTACGTGTGTTGAACGCGGAGGTGCCATCCGTTCGGCGCTAGGATCATCGGTGATTTGGATCACGATGAGTACGACTCCATCAACCCCGTTCTCTTGAACGCTTCCGCTCGCGATCTACAAGGGTATGTAGATGCACTCATCTCCCTCGTTGCTAGATGACTCCATAGATTGATCTTGGTGATGCGTAGAAAATTTTAAATTTCTGCTACGATCCCCAACAGTGGCATCATGAGCTAGGTCTATGCGTAGTTTCTATGCACGAGTAGAACACAAGTTGTTGTGGGCGTTGATTTTGTCAATTTACTTGCCGTTACTAGTCTTATCTTGATTCGGCGGCATCGTGGGATGAAGCGGCCCGGACCGACCTTACACGTACGCTTACGTGAGACAGGTTCCACCGACTGACATGCACTAGTTGCATAAGGTGGCTAGCGGGTGTCTGTCTCTCCCACTTTAGTCGGATCGGATTCGATGAAAAGGGTCCTTATGAAGGGTAAATAGAAATTGGCATATCACGTTGTGGTTTTGGCGTAGGTAAGAATCGTTCTTGCTAGAAACCTATAGCAGCCACGTAAAAGTTTGCAACAACAATTAGAGGACGTCTAACTTGTTTTTGCAGCAAGTGTCATGTGATGTGATATGGCCAGAAGGATGTGATGAATGATATATGTGATGTATGAGATTGATCATGTTCTTGTAATAGGAATCACGACTTGCATGTCGATGAGTATGACAACCGGCAGGAGCCTAGGAGTTGTCTTAATTTATTTATGACCTGCGTGTCAACTGAAACGCCATGTAATTACTTTACTTTATTGCTAACCGTTAGCCATAGTAGTAGAAGTAATAATTGGCGAGACAACTTCATGAAGACACGATGATGGAGATCATGGTGTCATGCCGGTGACGATGATGAACATGGCGCCCCGAAGATGGAGATCAAAAGGAGCAAAATGATATTGGCCATATCATGTCACTATTTGATTGCATGTGATGTTTATCATGTTTTACATCTTATTTGCTTAGAACGACGGTAGCATAAATAAGATGATCCCTCGCTAAAATTTCAAGAAAGTGTTCCCCCTAACTGTGCACCGTTGCGAAGGTTCGTTGTTCCGAAGCACCACGTGATGATCGGGTGTGATAGGTTCTAACGTTCGCATACAACGGGTGTAAGCCAGATTTACACACGCAATACACTTAGGTTGACTTGACGAGCCTAGCATGTACAGACATGGCCTCGGAACACAAGAGACCGAAAGGTCGAACATGAGTCGTATAGCAGATACGATCAACATGAAGATGTTCACCGATGATGACTAGTCCGTCTCACGTGATGATCGGACACGGCCTAGTTGACTCGGATCATGTAACACTTAGATGACTAGAGGGATGTCTGTCTGAGTGGGAGTTCGTTAATAATTTGATTAGATGAACTTTATTATCATGAACTTAGTCTAAAAATCTTTACAATATGTCTTGTAGATCAAATGGCCCACGCTAATGTTGCCCTCAACTTCAACGCGTTCCTAGAGAAAACCAAGCTGAAAGACGATGGTAGCAACTACACGGACTGGGTCCGTAACCTGAGGATTATCCTCATAGCTGCCAAGAAAGCATATGTCCTTGAAGCACCGCTAGGTGATGCACCTGTTTTCCCAGCAACTCAAGACGTTCTGAACGCCTGGCAGTCGCGTAGTGATGATTACTCCCTGGTTCAGTGCGGCATGCTTTACAGCTTAGAACCGGGGCTCCAAAAGCGTTTTGAGCAGCACGGAGCATATGAGATGTTCCAAGAGCTGAAAATGGTTTTCCAAGCTCATGCCCGGGTCGAGAGATATGAAGTCTCCGACAAGTTCTACAGTTGTAAGATGGAGGAGAATAGTTCCGTCAGCGAACACATACTCAAAATGTCTGGGTTGCACAACCGCTTGTCTCAGCTGGGAGTTAATCTCCCGGATGACGCGGTCGTTGACAGAATCCTTCAGTCGCTCCCACCTAGCTACAAGAGCTTTGTGATGAACTTCAATATGCAGGGGATGGAAAAGACCATTCCTGAGGTATATTCAATGCTGAAATCAGCGGAGGTGGAGATCAAAAAGGAACATCAAGTGTTGATGGTGAATAAAACCACTAAGTTCAAGAAAGGCAAGGGTAAGAAGAACTTCAAGAAAGACGGCAAGGGAGTTGCCGCGCCCGGTAAGCAAGCTGCCGGGAAGAAGACAAAGAATGGACCTAAGCCTGAGACTGAGTGCTTTTATTGCAAGGGAAACGGTCACTGGAAGCGGAACTGCCCCAAATACTTAGCGGATAAGAAGGCCGGCAATACCAAAGGTATATGTGATATACATGTTATTGATGTGTACCTAACCAGCGCTCGTAGTAGCTCCTGGGTATTTGATACCGGTGCGGTTGCTCATATTTGTAACTCAAAGCAGGAGCTGCGGAATAAGCGGAGACTGGCGAAGGACGAGGTGACGATGCGCGTCGGGAATGGTTCCAAGGTCGATGTGATCGCCGTCGGCACGCTACCTCTACATTTACCTACGGGATTAGTTTTAAACCTCAATAATTGTTATTTAGTGCCAGCTTTGAGCATGAACATTGTATCTGGATCTCGTTTAATGCGAGATGGCTACTCATTTAAATCCGAGAATAATGGTTGTTCTATTTATATGAGAGATATGTTTTATGGTCATGCCCCGCTGGTCAATGGTTTATTCTTAATGAATCTCGAACGTGATGTTACACATATTCATAGTGTGAATGCCAAGAAATGTAAGGTTGATAATGATAGTCCCACATACTTGTGGCACTGCCGCCTTGGTCACATTGGTGTCAAACGCATGAAGAAACTCCATGCAGATGGACTTTTGGAGTCTCTTGATTATGAATCATTTGACACGTGCGAACCATGCCTCATGGGCAAAATGACCAAGACTCCGTTCTCCGGAACAATGGAGCGAGCAACCAACTTATTGGAAATCATACATACTGATGTGTGCGGTCCAATGAGCGTTGAGGCTCGCGGTGGCTATCGTTATGTTCTCACCCTCACTGATGACTTGAGTAGATATGGGTATGTCTACTTAATGAAACACAAGTCTGAGACCTTTGAAAAGTTCAAGGAATTTCAGAGTGAGGTTGAGAATCAACGTGACAGGAAAATAAAGTTCTTACGATCAGATCGTGGAGGGGAATATTTGAGTCACGAATTTGGCACACACTTAAGGAAATGTGGAATTGTTTCACAACTCACGCCGCCTGGAACACCTCAGCGTAATGGTGTGTCCGAACGTCGTAATCGCACTCTATTGGATATGGTGCGATCTATGATGTCTCTTACCGATCTACCGCTATCATTCTGGGGTTATGCTTTAGAGACTGCCGCATTCACTTTAAATAGGGCTCCGTCGAAATCCGTTGAGACGACACCGTATGAATTATGGTTTGGAAAGAAACCTAAGCTGTCGTTTCTTAAAGTTTGGGGATGCGATGCTTATGTCAAGAAACTTCAACCTGAAAAGCTCGAACCCAAGTCGGAAAAATGCGTCTTCATAGGATACCCTAAGGAAACCATTGGGTATACCTTCTACCTCAGATCCGAAGGCAAGATCTTCGTTGCCAAGAACGGGTCCTTTCTGGAGAAAGAGTTTCTCTCGAAAGAAGTAAGTGGGAGGAAAGTGGAACTTGATGAGATGACCCCTCTCGAACCAGAAAGTAGCGCAGCACAAGAAAATGTTTCTGTGGTGCCTGCACCGACTAGAGAGGAAGTTAATGATGACGATCATGATCAAGTTACCACTGAACTTCGTAGGTCCACAAGGACACGTTCCGCACCAGAGTGGTACGGCAACCCTGTCCTGGAAATCATGTTGTTGGACAACGGTGAACCTTCGAACTATGAAGAAGCAATGGCGGGTCCAGATTCCAACAAATGGCTTGAAGCCATGCAATCCGAGATAGGATCCATGTATGAAAACAAAGTGTGGACTTTGACAGACTTGCCCGATGATCGGCGAGCGATAGAAAATAAATGGATCTTTAAGAAGAAGACGGACGCGGATGGAAATGTTACCATCTATAAAGCTCGACTTGTCGCTAAGGGTTATCGACAAGTTCAAGGAGTTGACTACGATGAGACCTTCTCACCCGTAGCGAAGCTGAAGTCCGTCCGAATCATGTTAGCAATTGCCGCATTCTACGATTATGAAATATGGCAAATGGACGTCAAAACGGCATTCCTTAACGGCTTCCTTAAGGAAGAATTGTATATGATGCAGCCGGAAGGTTTTGTCGATCCTAAGAATGCTGACAAAGTATGCAAGCTCCAGCGCTCAATCTATGGGCTGGTGCAGGCATCTCGGAGTTGGAACATTCGCTTTGATGAGATGATCAAAGCGTTTGGGTTTACACAGACTTATGGAGAAGCCTGTGTTTACAAGAAAGTGAGTGGGAGCTCTGTAGCATTTCTCATATTATATGTGGATGACATACTATTGATGGGAAATGATATAGAATTCTTGGAAAGTATAAAGGCCTACTTGAATAAGTGTTTTTCAATGAAGGACCTTGGAGAAGCTGCTTACATATTAGGCATCAAGATCTATAGAGATAGATCGAGACGCCTCATAGGTCTTTCACAAAGCACATACCTTGACAAGATATTGAAGAAGTTCAATATGGATCAGTCCAAGAAGGGGTTCTTGCCTGTATTGCAAGGTGTGAGATTGAGCACGGCTCAATGCCCGACCACGGCAGAAGATAGAGAAAAGATGAGTGTCGTCCCCTATGCCTCGGCCATAGGGTCTATTATGTATGCCATGCTGTGTACCAGACCTGATGTAAACCTTGCCGTGAGTTTGGTAGGAAGGTACCAAAGTAATCCCGGCATGGAACACTGGACAGCGGTCAAGAACATCCTGAAGTACCTGAAAAGGACTAAGGATATGTTTCTCGTTTATGGAGGTGACGAAGAGCTCGTCGTAAAGGGTTACGTCGATGCTAGCTTCGACACAGATCTGGATGACTCTAAGTCACAAACCGGATACGTGTATATTTTGAATGGTGGGGCAGTCAGCTGGTGCAGTTGCAAGCAAAGCGTCGTGGCGGGATCTACATGTGAAGCGGAGTACATGGCAGCCTCGGAGGCAGCACATGAAGCAATCTGGATGAAGGAGTTCATTGCCGACCTAGGAGTTATTCCCAATGCATCGGGGCCGATGACTCTCTTCTGTGACAACACTGGAGCTATTGCCCTTGCCAAGGAGCCCAGGTTTCACAAGAAGACCAGGCACATCAAGCGTCGCTTCAACTCCATTCGTGAAAATGTTCAAAATGGAGACATAGATATTTGTAAAGTACATACGGATTTGAATGTCGCAGATCCGTTGACTAAACCTCTTCCACGGGCAAAACATGATCAACACCAGAACTCTATGGGTGTACGATTCATCACAATGTAACTAGATTATTGACTCTAGTGCAAGTGGGAGACTGTTGGAAATATGCCCTAGAGGCAATAATAAAATGGTTATTATTATATTTCCTTGTTCATGATAATTGTCTATTGTTCATGCTATAATTGTGTTATCCGGAAATCGTAATACATGTGTGAACACATAGACCATAACATGTCCCTAGTGAGCCTCTAGTTGACTAGCTCGTTGATCAATAGATGGTTACGGTTTCCTGACCATGGACATTGGATGTCATTGATAACGGGATCACATCATTAGGAGAATGATGTGATGGACAAGACCCAATCCTAAGCATAGCACTAGATCGTGTAGTTCGTTTGCTGAAGCTTTTCTAATGTCAAGTATCATTTCCTTAGACCATGAGATCGTGCAACTCCCGGATACCGTAGGAATGCTTTGGGTGTACCAAACGTCACAACGTAACTGGGTGGCTATAAAGGTGCACTACAGGTATCTCCGAAAGTGTCTGTTGGGTTGGCTCGGATCGAGACTGGGATTTGTCACTCCGTATGACGGAGAGGTATCTCTGGGCCCACTCGGTATTGCATCATCATAATGAGCTCAATGTGACTAAGTAGTTAGTCACGGGATCATGCATTACGGAACGAGTAAAGTGACTTGCCGGTAACGAGATTGAACGAGGTATTGGGATACCGACGATCGAATCTCGGGCAAGTAACGTACCGATTGACAAAGGGAATTGTATACGGGATTACTTGAATCCTCGACATCGTGGTTCATCCGATGAGATCATCGAGGAGCATGTGGGAGCCAACATGGGTATCCAGATCCCGCTGTTGGTTATTGACCGGAGAGTCGTCTCGGTCATGTCTGCGTGTCTCCCGAACCCGTAGGGTCTACACACTTAAGGTTCGGTGACGCTAGGGTTGTAGAGATATTAGTATGCGGTAACCCGAAAGTTGTTCGGAGTCCCGGATGAGATCCCGGACATCACGAGGAGTTCCGGAATGGTCCGGAGGTAAAGATTTGTATATAGGAAGTCCAGTTTCGGCCACCGGGAAAGTTTCGGGGGTCACCGGTATTGTACCGGGACCACCGGAAGGGTCCCGGGGGTCCACCGGGTGGGGCCACCTATCCCGGAGGGCCCCATGGGCTGAAGTGGGAAGGGAACCAGCCCCTGGTGGGCTTGTGCGCCACCCATGGGCCTCCCCCTGCGCCTAGGGTTGGAAACCCTGGGGGTGGGGGCGCCCCACCTGACTTGGGGGGCAAGTCCCCCCTTGGCCGCCGCCCCCCCTTGAGATGGGATCTCCAGGGGCCGGCGCCCCCCAGGGCCCCTATATAAAGGGGGGGAGGGAGGGCTGGGCACCTAAGCCCCTGGCCCCTCCCTCTCCCCCGTAACACCTCTTCCTCTCGCTGAGCTTGGCGAAGCCCTGCCGAGATCCCCGCTGCTTCCACCACCACGCCGTCGTGCTGCTGGATCTCCATCAACCTCTCCTTCCCCCTTGCTGGATCAAGAAGGAGGAGACGTTTCTCCCAACCGTACGTGTGTTGAACGCGGAGGTGCCATCCGTTCGGCGCTAGGATCATCGGTGATTTGGATCACGACGAGTACGACTCCATCAACCCCGTTCTCTTGAACGCTTCCGCTCGCGATCTACAAGGGTATGTAGATGCACTCATCTCTCTCGTTGCTAGATGACTCCATAGATTGATCTTGGTGATGCGTAGAAAATTTTAAATTTCTGCTACGATCCCCAACACTGAGGGTCATCACATCATCTTCGTCGGCCCCAGCGGGTCGAATCAGAGGTAACAACTCGTCGCAGCCTGGCAGCACCCGAACCAGTTCAACCCTATACAAGGTGGGTGGCATCGGATTACCGTGGAACACGCGGTTGCCCGGTTGAACAATTCTGCCCTTGGCGACATCGACCAACTCGCCGCCCACGAAGTGCAGGAGAGTGCAAGGAACATCGGCGGCGCCCTGCGAAAACATGTAGGGCCGTCAGGGATGCCCAGTCAAAGGCAAGGAGATGAAGTCATCGGCTGAGAGGCTTAGTTACCGTGATGCCGTCGAGCTCGGCTAATGTCGAGGCACCGCCAACGGCGGGCGTGCAACTGACGGAGGGGCCGCTTGCTGGCGAGGCGCCGGCCAGCGTACACCTGGGTGCATTAAGCTCCAATGCCCGTGCCGGCGCCGGAGACACGAATACCGCCTCCGCCGGAAACATCAGTGGCGCCGCCTGCGCGTTGTGCGAGTTGCTGGCTGTGAAGCTGGGAACCGGGGGAGGCCCCTGTTGGCCGCCCGCAATCCATGTCGTCAGCCCCTGAATCAAGGTAGGCACAATGGCGGTGAGCGTCGTTCCCAGTTGTTGTTGCACTTGCTCTTGGACAATCTCCGGAATCCGCGCCACTTGTGCCTTGAGTTCTTGAACCTCGCGCGACTGGCTTTCCGAGCTGGTCTTTTTCTCCTTTCGCCCACCAGCGGTATAGTATGACGACCATTTTGTGGACAAGCCTTTGCCGGCCACATGACCAGCTCATGATGGCTTACTGAGCTTATCCTTGTTTTTCATTACATTCAACGCCCTATTTAAAGGGGTGTCAAAAGGGGAGCTCTGAGACGACCCCGCGCTACTACTTTCAGCCTCCTGCGAAAGGAATGTGAACCATTTAGAAATTTGGCTTCATTAATTAGAATGCAACCATATGGAGCTAATTACGCGGGGGTGTATTCCTTACCAGAACAAGCTCAAGCGCCCTGTTCTTCGGATCCGTGGTAAGCTCCTTTGTTACCGGGTCCTCCTTGTACCGGGCCCTGACAAAGTTCCTGGTCTGCTTGTCACGGAATTTCTCGAAGCAGGGCGGTAAGCCTTGCTCGGCACGCTCCGCATCCTCCTTGTCCCATATAGGCTCCGCCACTCTGTAACCGCCGGGACCGAGTTGGTGGACCCCTAAGTTCAACTGTCGCATTTCTTTCCCCCACTGACTTGATTCGGAGGTTGTGCTGCTCTCGCACTTGATCTTGAACTCCTTGTAGTCATCTTCGCTCATCAAAGGATATTTCGCCTTGATCTTCTCATAACTATCACCTTTTTCAATCATTGCCTTCACTGTGCTTCTCCATGTAGACAGGGACGTGCTCATCCTCGTGAGGGCGGCACTGTTCACTTTATTCCCTGAGAGGCGTGTGTTTGCAAATTCAGCGGGGAACTTGTATCGTTCGTGCAGCTTCGTGAAGAGGAGGCTGCGCAAATTCCCTCGGTCCTTATGCCTTAGGTTCTCGGTGTTGATCGAGACGGTGCTCCGGAGAATGCACCCGAGCTGAACCGAGTACCCCTTGACTACTTGTTTGGGCGTCGTTGGATGCCCGTCGGAGTTCACTTCAGTAAATTCCTCCTTGACGGTGTCGAGCACGCTCTGGCGCCGGTCCTTCCGTTGCCTCTTCGGTTGGCTGCCATCTATGTGTGCGCCGCCATCATCAGTGGTGGCATCCTCGGCGGCACCATCAGTGGTGTCATCCCCGACCCCACTAGGGGTTGTGTAGTCAGGATCGGTGTCTTCCGCGGCATCGTCCTGATAGCGGTGAGGTTCTTCCTCCAGCTCCTGGGACAGCTCCCAGAATTGCTTGTCGCCCGAACCGCCGGCCTCATCGTTGTGGGCCATGTTTCGCTCTAAATAGGAAAAAAGTTTGGTCAAAAAGTTGGTTATTGTCAAGGAACAAGATCATGGTCTCATCATTTAGGGTTTGTCGATACCGAGGCATCCTAAAAGCTAAGCTTTTATCATTTAGGGTTTGCGACGCCGAGGCACCCTAAAAGCCTAAGCGTACATCATTTAGGTTCTCATCGACACCGAGGCACCCTAAAAGCCAAGGTTTTATCATTTAGGGTTTGTCGACTCTAAGTTGGGCCTAATCACTTGTCTCTATTGCTACCTATGGTTTAATGCAGCAAGAATAAAGGGGCAGTTGATCCTACTTAATTAAGTACTAAGATACCCCGGCCCATGCATTAGTCGCAAGTACCCCATATGTCCTTTTTTTAGCAAAGTCATGCTAAAATTCACGGAAAATTTCAGCATGACCTTTGCTGAAAATAGGACATATGGAGTACCCGAATTTGCCGGAACGGAAGTTAATCGACATTCCGGCAAACTCAAGGGCCTCTCGGGGTACCTGCAAAATCATCACGACACAATAGTCGGAGACAAAACCCAGCAAACTAGCACCATAATGTGCCTCCACTTTCATATGGTATATCCAAGTGCCACAAAAGACCAAATCACATTTTTAAACCAAGTTACACAAAGAAAATGCAGAGACAAGACTCCTGGTATCAAAGAAAAATCATGGTTTGACAAATCGTTCATAGAATCCATAGTTATGTACTAGGTGTTACAACTGCATGGGATACTTATATGAGGACACAGACACAAGCAGAGTAACTGGGTAAAGTGCAATAGCTAGCCACATAAGTCAGGTACATGAGTGCACCTAAGCACCAAGAGGAACTGTTACAACTCCATAAGGTATATCCAAGTCACTGCTGCTCATATTCAAAAAACCTAACTCCACTATAACCAGAAAGATTTTAAAACATTATATCTCCCTGCTGACATGAACTGAAAGCGTAACAAAAATACCATCTTCTTTTGTTGATGCGTTGGTGTTTCAGAGCAGAGGTAAGAAAACCGGAGACCATATATGTAGTTTCTAACATATGCAAGATTACTTAAAAATTGGAGAGCCATGTCGTTTCTACTGGACCTAAATAGAGCTAGCTGCTGGTGTTGAACAATAAACAGCCACACCACACACTAAGACAAGTAACTGAAATGACTCTCTTTGTATTGTAGTAGAAGAAGAAACAAGAGAGAGATGCAAGATAGTAGTATATATAGGTGAGTCAACCTATTATTCTAGGCAGCTGCCTTGCTGGTGATTCGGTGTCGTCGCAACTGGATCCCTCCCACTCGACCTGCGATCTTCTACAAGGAAAAGTAGCAGCTCAGTCAACCACCATATAATTATACAAGGAAAAAATGTTACTTGGCACAAGTGTAAACGAGAAGCTTGAGGTAGCAGCAGATTGAAGTGATAAAGTGCAAAGGAGAAGCTTGAGCTAGTAAACAATTTCTGAATGTTATAAAGTGGGGAAAGTAAAATAAAATTCATGACTAGTCATGGCAGTAGAAAAGAGATGAGATTTCACAAAACCAGAGCCAAGCATAGTCCAGAATGTCAAATTTTCAGTTAGTTAATTATTACAGTCCTTTGCTAAAAGAGATGATCCGTCCAAGAAATTTAATACTAGATGCATGCAGTCTGTTGAGGATCTTTTAGTGAATGACTAACAACAAGTAGCCGAGCTTGCCCAAGAAAGATTAGATTCAGAAGTGCTGGCTGTTGCTAGTGAATGGAGCTGACAGTTATATAGTGTCAATTGACAGTAAGTAGAGTGAGATGATCAAACGTTTGTGCTGAATAGCAGTGGCAGTGTAATGTTAACTAAATACAGTTGGCGGTGTATAGAGTGTTAATTGACAGTACGTTGGAGTAGTACTGTATAGCAGTGGCTAGTCCTGGATAACTGACAATAAGATAGATTCTGCCCTGTATAGCAGTGACGGTGTAATGTTAACTGCCATTCATGTATCCGCTTGCACAGACCATCTAACATGGCTCCTTATTTTCTTTTTTCATGCTGCTATGGCCTGCATGTAATAAAACAGTATGTTGTATTTTTCCTACAGGTAAGGAAACATGTATCATATTTCTGCAAAGTTGTGCTCTGTTTTCCTGTTCCATGAGTATTTCGCATTCCCTATAGAAGCTTATCGGTTACTTTTATGTTTAGTACACCCAGGCTATCTCATGACAGAGATTCCACCATATGTTTTTAATCCATGAATAAACTGGAATATGCTCTTCTTTATTAATTCATTTTGGGAGAATATAGATTTTCTGTAAGCAAAACCTCAATGCTAGCATCTGGACGTTGTACTCCTAGCTAGGTTCATTTCTTCAGCCAATACTTCAGCCATCTTAACAGCCAATAGTACCAAGAGAAGCTCTGTTTCTTCAAGTTAACAGTTAATTTGCACCAATACTTAGTAGCTAGGTTCACAACTTCAGATAGTACTCCCAGCAGTTAATCCCATTACTTAACAGTTAATTTGCACCATCACTTCACAGTTAAGCAGCTGGGTTAACAGTTAATTTGCGCCCTTATACTTACCAACGGTGTTACATACAACAGAAAACAGGCTACTCCGAGCAGTTCATCCCATAAGCAAGTAGAACAAGTGAAAGAAAAAAATTTAGGGGGAACAGGGGAAGGCACCTTGGGTAGATGAGGTGGGGCGGCGGGTAGACGGGCACCTTGGCGTGCAGGCGCTCGAGGGCGATGAAGCGGCAGAGGTCGCGCGCGTAGGGCTTGAGCAGCTCCCCGGAGAGCGCCTCCAGCCACGTCTCCTCCACGAGCAGCTCCGGACTCGGCGAGGCGGAGGTTGCGGTGCGCGCGGGCAAGGGCGAGGTTGGTGTCGGCCCTGCGGTGTTGCTCCGGCGAGAGTGGGGTGGGGTCGGAGGGGAGGAAGGGGAGGATGGGGAGAGGGAGGCGGCGGGGGCGCGGATTGGGAGCGGACGGAGAGGAACTGGCGCGAGGGAGAGGGACGAAGGGGAACTGGCGAGGGAGAGGGAGGAATTAGCTATAGGGAGGAAACTTACTAATGGCGCACCCGGAGTGGTGCGCCATTAGAATGTTTTTTTTATATAGCAATGGCGCACCCACGATCGGTGCGCCATTAGTAAACTTTTTTTATATAGCAATGGCGCACCAGCCAGAGGTGCGCCATTAGTAATATTTTTATTATTATTTTTTGTTGCATCTAATAATTTTTTAGAAAATGAATATGAATATGAAACAGTAATATTTTTTATAAAAACAGTAATAATTTTTTAAAAAATATCATCAAATTTGTTATTTGAAAATATTTATGAATATGAAAAAATATCATCAAATTTATTATTTGAAAAAAATCATCAAATTTGTTATTTGAAAATATAATCAAATTTGTTTTTTTTGCAATTTTAGTTGCATTCATTTGTGACGGTGGAGCGGGCCGGGAAGGGTGCGGGGGAGGGTGCGGGGGGTCGTCGGCGGCGGTGGAGCGGGCCGGGGAGGGTGCGGTGGGTCTTCGGCGGCGGTGGAGCAGGGGAGGATGCGGTGGGTCGGCGGCGGCGGTGGAGCGGGGGAGGGTGCGGGGGGTCGGCGGCGGCGGCCGGTGGAGCGGGGTAGAGGGTGCGGGGGGTGCTCGGCGGCGAGGGGGACCGGATCTGGCGAGGTGGGATAGCGATCGAGATGGAGGGGGATCGAGATCGAGTGTCCATGAAATTTAAAAATATTCATGAGTTCAAAAAGTGCCCATGAAATACAATCGAGAAATGAAGGCTACAATTTAAATACAATCGATCTTAGCTAGCTATCTGTTCACAATCTTCTTGCCCTTATTTTTCGTAAATGGAGTTCTTCTCTTGAACGGACGTCCTTTAGGTAGGGTGGTCCTGCTTCTTCTTGTGGTGTATGCTGATACTTCATCGTCGTCGTCATGTTCCATCTTCGGGTCGCCGTACTTGTCGAAGTCTTGCTCATTGGCGACTCCATCCATTCCGATGATCTTCCTTTTGCCTCTCCTCACGACAACACGACTGGGCTTTGACGGGTCGGTAATGAAGAAGCATTGGTCCACTTGGGAAGCCAGTACCCATGGCTCATTTTTCGCGGTGACGTTCGCGCCTGCGGTCTTGGATTTGGCTTCGGGTATAACCATGGTGGTGAAATACCGGTCTTCTTTTATGACGCTCTTGGCCCATCTGACACGGAACATCGGGACCTTCTCTCCAGCGTAGCTCAGCTCCCAGATCTCCTCGATCCTTCCGTAGTATCTGTCCTTGTCGTTACCGGTGTAGGATTCCATCGTTACCCCGGAGTTCTGATAACCATCGCTCTTCATGTCCTTGTCCTCGGTGTAGAATGTGTAGCCGTTGATATCGTACGCCTCATACGTCATCAGGTTGTGCTCGGCGCCCTGTGACAAGGCGAATATGAGTTGTTCTTCCGCGGAAGAATCCTCATGTAAAGGGTACGACAGAAGCTTCTGCTTGAACCAACGCGTGAAACATGAGTTGTGCTCTTTGATTATATCTCCGTCCGTCCTCTGTTGGCCTCGGTCATTGTACGTCTTCTCAATAAAGGTTTTGTGCTCTACCACCCAAGGATCGACCACGTCTATGTGTTGTAGCGCGACTAGGTTTGCTCTTTCAAAGTCGGCGAGTCGACCATCGAAGTCGACATGCATTTCGCGGCGACCCTCACGGTGACCCCATCCAGCGAGCCTGCCGAGGTGCCTGTTGACGGGCAGACCAACGGGGTTCTCGATGCCTAGATAATTCGTGCAGTAGGAGATGCACTCTTCGGTCAGAAAGCCCCTGGCTATGCTTCCCTCTGGACGTGACATGTTGCGAACGTATCCTTTGATGACACCATTCATCCTTTCGAACGGCATCATGCTGTGCAGGAACGTCGGCCCGAGTTGGATGATATCCTCCACGATATGGACCAGCAGATGCACCATAACGTCGAAGAATGCGGGCGGGAAGTACATCTCAAGCTCGCATAGTATCACCACGATCTCTTCCTGTAGCCTTCTGAGTTGCCTCACGCCAACCGACTTCCGAGAGATGACGTCGAAAAAGTTGCATAGGCCAAATAGCGTTTCACGGACGTGCGCGTCCATGATCCCACGGATTGCAACTGGAAGTATCTGCGTCATCTGCACGTGACAGTCGTGAGACTTCATCCCGCTGAACTTCTGCTTCGCTGAGTCTAGGTATCTGCTTATCTTCCCCGCGTAACCGTAAGGAAGTTTTACTACTACGAGGCAGGTGAAAAACTGATCGATCTCCTCCTGACTTAGAGTGAAGCACGCGGGAGGGAAGTCATTTCCGGTCTTCTTGGCCTTTTTGCCTTTGCGACGACTTTCCGTGTCCTGCTTCGCCTCATCATCATCATCATTAGCGTGAAGCTCCTCCCTGATGCCCATTGATTTCAAGTCTGCCCTTGCTTTCGGCCCATCTTTGGTCCTCTCTGGCATGTTGAGCAGGGTACCAAGCAGACTCTCGCACACGTTCTTCGTGATATGCATGACATCAAGGCTGTGAGGCACACGGTGGATCTTCCAGTACGGCAAGTCCCAGAAAACAGACCTCGTTTTCCATACCTTCAGCAGCGGCTCTGGCGCCTTTCGCTTCTTTCCCGGCTCTGGCGCCTTTTGCTTCTTTCCCGGCAGTGGGCAATCTTTCCAATTTTTCAACAGCTCGTCTATTTCCTCGCCGCTCCTCGTACGCGGGCGTCTTCGGGGTTCGGTTTCACCATCGAACAGATCCTTGCGTTTCCTCCACGGGTCATCGTCGCGAAGCCACCTTCGATGTCCCATGAACACGGTTTTCGAAGACCCGGGATCTCTATCTAGCTGGCGATACGTTGTGTCATCCATGCACCTGACGCATCCAGAAAATCCGTGGACCACCTGCCCCGCGAGATATCCGTAACCGAGATAGTCGTGCACCGTCGTGAGCAGTGCGGCTCTCATAGGGAAATATTCTTTCTCTGCGGCGTCCCACGTATTGGCTGGCGTTTTCCACAGCGTGTCTAGCTCCTCTTTCAGCAGCCCCAGATACAGATTGATGTCGTTCCCTGGTTGTTTCGGCCCTTCAATTAGCATACTCATGTGAATGTACTTCCTCTTCATGCACAACCAGGGGGAAGGTTGTACATCCACACAAACACAGGCCAGGTGCTATGTGTGCTTCTCTGGCTGCCAAACGGATTGACTCCATCGGTGCTCGCGCCCAGCACGATGTTCCTTGGATCCTTCCCAAATTCTCGGTGTTCGAAGTTCAACGCTTGCCACTGGCTCCCATCCTTAGGGTGACTCAGCATCTTGTCTTTTTTATTTATCTCCGGATCATTTCCGTCATCTTCTCGCTTCTTCTCCTCCCTATCCGCGTGCCAACGCAGGAGCTTTGCTACCTTAGGGTCCGCGAAATACCGCTGCAGACGAGGAGTGATCGGAAAGTACCACACCACTTTTCGAGGAGCTTTCTTCCTCTTCTTGTATCGAGTGACGCCGCACACCGGACATATGGTAGACTCCGCGTGCTCGTCCCGATAAATGATGCAATTGTTCATGCACACATGGTATTTCACGTGCGGTAAATCCAGAGGACACACGATTTTCTTCGCCTCCTCGAAACTGGTCGGGCACTTGTTCCCCTTGGGAAGACGTTCGTGCCAGAATGACATGTTCTCGTCGAAGCATGCGTCGGTCATTTTGTGTTTTACCTTCATCTCCAGAGCCATGAGCGTTACTTTCAGGCGGGTATCCTCGGGCCTGCATCCTTCATACAATGGAGTAACCGCGTCTATCTCCAGTTGATCCAGCTTGGCTTTCTCTCGGGCGGCAGCTCTTGCGTTATCCGTCTGCTTGAGAAGCAGCTCTTGAATATGAGGGTCCTGCACCCAGCCCATCGATGGTCCATCGTCGTCTGCTCCGCCGGCATCTTCATCTTCATGATCATGCCCTTCGTCTGCTCCCGCATCTTCCTCATCATCATGTCCGGCATCTTCTACATGATGACTGTGTACAGCATCACCGTCGTGATCATGTCCTGGAGATTCTTCGTCTTCTCGCCCGCCCGAGCCGCGGTGGTTGTCTTGCTGCCCTTCCTCATTTCTTGCCCGGCCCCCATGGACGACTTCATAGTCATCTTCATCACCTTGCCACCGATAGCCATCCATGAAACCACGCAAGAGCAGGTGGTCCCGCACCTGCCCGGAATCCGGGTCCGCAATAAGGCTCTTCAGCTTGCATCTTCGACACGGACATCTTATCTCCGTCTCGTTCTTTTCAAGCATCTCGGCCTTCGCGGAGCTCAAAAACCTATTCACGATGCCTTCGGTCATCGTGCGGACCATGGTCGCCTGCGGGGTAGAGCAAAACGATATTTTAGAACCAAGAAAAAATTTGGCATGACTTTCCCTAAAAATAGGACCAAAAAGAATGCATAGTGCCAAAATTCTCGCCGAAACGGAAATGAATCAACATTCCGGCAAAATATTGGCAACTATCGCATTTCAAATACCGGTACCTGCAAACACAAACATATATGCAACACCACAAACATATGCAACACCACAAACATACATAGATCTAGCTAGGCCATAAAAAGTGCATGTGCACGTTGTTGGAGGGAGAACAACATAAAGATAGCTTCCCCCTTACTTACCTATCAAAAAAGGTAATTTAACCACTTAATTTGGATGAATTTATGAGGCAAATGAGGTGAGGAGGAGGAGGCAGCCGAGACAAGCTTGGAGGAGGAGGTGGAGAGAATGAAGTGGCGAAAGTGAGTGGGTAGTGTGGCTGTCCAAAATATCTAGCTCGTCCCAGGTTACTAATGGCGCACCACCAACAAATGCGCCATTAGTAACCCTGGTTACTAATGGCGCACCTGCTGGTGGTGCGCCATTAGTAGTTTTGCAAAAAAAAAACACTAATGGCGCACCAGGGAACAGTGCGCCATTACTAGATTAAACTAGTAATGGTGCACTGTTCCCTGGTGCACCATTAGTAGTTTTGCAAAAAAATAAAAAAATATAGTAGTGGCGCACTATGAGGCTGGTGCGCCATTAGTATGTTTGGAAAAAAATTTGTTACTAATGGCGCACCGTGTGTCTGGTGCGCCATTAGTGTCTTTCACACTAATGGCACACCATCCCGTGGTGCGCCACTTCTATATAGTAGTGGCGCACCACATGTCTGGTGCGCCATTAGTGGCCATTCCATCTATAGCCCTTTTCCTAGTAGTGTATACAGCGGTATAAGGATACAAGCATATTGATAAACCGGATTTGGTTATTCGTAAACCGGAATCTGACAATGGAAACAGTGTAATGCATTGGCGGTTCAACAGGGGACTAATGGTATCTACCGGGTCATCATTTTTTCTGTGAAGTTAAACCGCCTAATCTGGTATTGAAGATACAGATCTAAGAGGCATAAGTGAAAGAAAAACAAGTTTCACAGCTTGGCATAGTAATTTCATATATGCTGTGCGTTGGAAAATCAAAATATGTTCTGACCTAATTTCAAGTGTTCGAACAGTTCAGCAAAGTTCAGATAAGTTTTATACAAAGTAGATGCCCTAACGAGGAAAAAGGAGTTTAAACTACAAGGGCACTGGAAAATATCAGATCTAACTAGCCATTGGTGTTACTAAAGAGGAACAGGCAAGAACAGCTCCAAGAACTTCGAAGAACTCTGATGAACACTAAACCCTAATGGCGGATCTAGAGTGAGGAGAAGAGGAACTTACTGGTGATGAGGAAGCAGCGGAGGATCGCCGCGTTTCTCTGGTGCGATCAGGCTGATGCAGCGGCCGTTGTTGAGGCAGATGCGAAGACCGACGGCGGCGGTGGAGCTCGAAGGGTTGGTCGGCGCGAGGAAGAAGACAATGCGAAGAGGCACGAGGGGGGAAAAGTGAAAAGAACTCCTCGGCCTTATTTATAAGCTAAATGGATAAGTGGCAGGTGCGAGAATCGAGGAGCCCAAAAAATGGGATATGTGACAGCTCTGTTGCCTCGATTGTCGGAGGCTCGTTAATGAAGGTGGATTATACACAGTTTTAAATAACAGGTGATGTCACGGCGGTTTACCATGATCCTAGAAGATGATGTCACGGCGATTTACAAGATCATGTGAAGATGTTGAAGAAGAAAATTTCTTAAGCATTGAGGATTGACGTGAACCAGTTCAAATCAATCTGGGGCCTAATGTTGGGGATATTACCACTGGGCGTAAACCGGCCAGGAGAGGCCGGGTTAACCCCATAAGTAGTTCATCTGTATCTAAAGTCCATGAAGACAGACGGTGATGCTTTATGGAGGCCCAGGGCCCAAAGCCGGTTTAAGGCCTGTAGACATAAACCGGCATTGATATGTAAACTTGTGTTGTAAGATAGAAGTAGCAGAGACCGAACCGGACACGATTATGAGCCGGCCTCGAGATTCTGTAAACCGACGGGCGTCAACCCATGTATATAAGGGGACGACCTGGCGGCGGTTCAAGGACAACAGACAACGACTCGAGACTCAGGCAAAAGCGTATTCGCTCCCTGGTCATCGAAACCCCAGCAATTCCATCACAACTAGACGTAGGCTTTTACCTTCATCATAAGGGGCCGAACTAGTATAAAACTCTCTTGCGTCCCTTGTCCGCTTTAACCCCTTTAAGTTAACCCGTAGCGATGGCTCCACGACTAAGTCCTTTCTCTAGGACATCTGCCATGACAAAACCAAGACAGACAGGGTACGGTGCCGAATCTGGCCAAGGTGAAGGTGCAGGCGGCACACGTGTCGCACTACGTCGCTGCTTCCTAGGGACCAGTCACTGCGAAGGAGGAACGTCGGTCTGATAGATGAGGAGGGCGTGGTGCCAGATTCCTCCGTTGTTGTCGATGTTGCCATCACCTCTGATGTTGTGGCAGAGCCCCAGGTATGTAGCCGCCAATAGCGACAGGTTTGGGAGGGCTGATACGTCTCCAATGTATCTATAATTTTTTATCGTTCCATGCTATTATATTATCTATTTTGGATGTTTAATGGGCTTTAAGATGCTCTTTTATATTATTTTTGGGACTAACCTATTAACCGAAGGCCCAGTGCAAATCTCTGTTTTTTGCCTATTTCAGTGTTCCGTAGAAAGGGAATATCAAACGGAATCCAAACGGAACGAAACCTTTGCGAGGATCTTTCTTGGAACAAACACAACCAGGAGACTTTGAGTGGAAGTCAAGGAAGCAACAAGGTGGCCACGAGGCAGGAGGGCGCGCCCAGGGGGGTAAGCGTGCCCCCCACCCTCATGGGCCCCTCGTAGCTCCAACGACGTACTTCTTTCGCCTATATATACTCTTATACCCTGAAAACATCCAGGAGAGCCACGAAACCACTTTTCCAGCGCCGCAACCTTATGTACCCGTGAGATCCCATCTTGGGGCCTTTTTCGGCGCTCCGCCGGAGGGGGATTCGATCATGGAGGGCTTCTACATCAACACCATAGCCTCTCCGATGATGTGTGAGTAGTTTACCACAGACCTTCGGGTCCATACTTATTAGCTAGATGGATTCTTCTCTCTCTTTGGTTCTCAATACAAAGTTCTCCTCGACTTGGAGATCTATTCGATGTAATACTTTTTGCGGTGTGTTTGCCGAGATCCGATGAATTTTGGGTTTATGATCAAGATTATCTATGAACAATATTTGATTCTTCTCTGAATTCTTATATGCATGATTTGATATCTTTGCAAGTCTCTTCGAATTATCCATTTAGTTTGGCCTACTAGATTGATCTTTCTTGCAATGGGAGAAGTGCTTAGCTTTGGGTTCAATCTTGCGGTGCTCGATCCCAGTGATAGAAAGGGAACCGACACGTATTGTATTGTTGCCATCGAGGATAAAAAGATGGGGTTTATATCATATTGCTTGAGTTTATCCCTCTACATCATGTCATCTTGCCTAATGCGCTACTCTGTTCTTATGAATTTAATATTCTAGATGCATGCTGGATAGCGGTCGATGTGTGGAGTAATAGTAGTAGATGCAGAATCGTTTCGGTCTACTTGACACGGACGTGATGCCTATGTTCATGATCATGCCTAGATATTCTCATAACTATGCGTTGTTCTATCAATTGCTCGGCAGTAATTTGTTCACCCACCATAATATATGCTATCTTGAGAGAAGCCACTAGTGAAACCTATGGCCCCCGAGTCTACTTTACATCGTATAAGTTTCCGATCTATAATTCTAGTTTACTATTTATTTTGCAATCTTTACTTTTCAATCTATAATACAAAAATACCAAAAATATTTATCTTATTATGTTTTATCATATCTCACTTTTGCAAGTGGCCGTGAAGGGATTGACAACCCCTTTATCACGTTGGTTGCAAGGTTCTTGATTGTTTGTGCAGGTACTAGGCGATTTGCATGTAGTCTCCTACTGGATTGATACCTTGGTTCTCAAAAGCTGAGGGAAATACTTACGCTACTTTGCTGCATCACCCTTTCCTCTTCAAGGGAAAACCAACGCATGCTCAAGAGGTAGCAAGAAGGATTTCTGGCGCCATTGCCGGGGAGATCTACGCTCAAGTCAAGACATACCAAGTACCCATCACAAACTCTTCTCCCTCGCATTACATTATTTGCCATTTGCCTCTCGTTTTCCTCTCCCCCACTTCACCCTTGCCGTTTTATTCGCCCTTTTCCGTTCGTCTCTTTTTGCTTGCTTCTTGTGTGTCCGTGTGTTAGATCATTTGTTTCACCGTCATGGCCAGTCCTTCTATCATTGTTAGTACTCCCGATAATGAAGTTCTTAATTTTAAACAAAGGGAGGGAGAAAATCTAAAAGATGCTTGGTATAGAATTTGCAATGCTCAGAATAGATCCACTAAGAAGCAATCTACTTCCGTTCTTCTTCGCAATTTTTATGTAGGCATCACTCCTTGGAACATATATATTCTTGATACCATTACCGGAGGGAATTTCTTGGGTAGCCATACTTTTGATTCTTATAATGCTATGATAGATTCGTTTGGGCCACCACCTCTTTTGGTTAATGGAACTATTTTAACTTTGGAACATGTGATGCAAAGGCTTGAAATTATTGAAAATAATGTTGCCACTATAGAGTTGATCGAGAATTTGGATAAAAATATCCACAACCAAATCACCCAATATGGATCTAAGGTAGGAGTTACTCTGAATTTTTTTAGAGAAAAAGAACCCATAGTTCATGAAAAGATAGATCAAGATTCTACTAGAATTGATAAACTTGAGGATATTATTACCAACTTAGGGTCTGCCTTTTCTGCCGTGAGAAACACTTCAAACCCTCCTCCTACCAAAGTTGCCAAGTTTATGTATGTTCCTAAAAATAAGGGTGAATCTTCTAGTAAGAAGAATGAAGATCTCAAATCAATAAGTGTTCACCCCAACTTTTTTGCGATCATTAAGGAACCTTTTGCTACAAATGAATTTCTTGATTTATTTCCTAGGATTTTGATCATCAATAAAAAGAAAGAAACCCCTAAGGGTTATAAGTTTTCAATTGAATAATTGCATGCCAAGGATGATAATACCTAGATCTATTCTTGTTTTTATGCCTAGTTAGGGGCGTTAAACGATAGCGCTTGTTGGTAGGCAACCCAATTTTATTTTTGTTCCTTGCTTTTTTTCCTGTTTAGTAATAAATAATTCATCTAGCCTCTGTTTAGATGTGGTTTGATGTTTTAATTAGTGTTTGTGCCAAGTAGAGCCTTTGGGAAGACTTGGGTGAAGTCTTTGTGATCTTGCTGTAAAAGTAGCGCTCACGAGATTAGCTGCCATTTTTTACTGGAGAGTGATTTTAGGTTGATTCTTTTTGCAGATGATCAATAGATAAATTCCTCACGTCCACAAATTTATTTCAGAATTTTGGAGTTCCAGAAGTATACGTTTGATACAGATTACTACAGACTGTTCTGTTTTTGACAGATTCTGTTTTTCGTGTGTTGTTTGCTTATTTTGATGAATCTATGGCTAGTATCGGGGGGTATGAACCATAGAGAAGTTGGAATAAAGTAGGTTTAACACCAATATAAATAAATAATGAGTTCATTACAGTACCTTAAAGTGGTGGTTTGTTTTCTTACACTAACGAAGCTCATGAGATTTTCTGTTTAAGTTTTGTGCTGTGAAGTTTTCAAGTTTTTGGGTAAAGATTTGATGGATTTCGGAATAAGGAGTGGCAAGAGCCTAAGCTTGGGGATGCCCAAGGCACCCCAAGGTAAAATTCAAGGACAACCAAAAGCCTAAGCTTGGGGATGCCCCGGAAGGCATCCCCTCTTTCGTCTTCGTCTATCGGTAACTTTACTTGAGGCTATATTTTTATTCACCACATGATATGTGTTTTGCTTGGAGCGTCTTGTATGATTTAAGTCTTTGCTTTTTAGTTTACCAAAATCATCCTTGCTGTACACACCTTTTGTATAGACACACATGGATCGGAATTTATTAGAATACTATATGTGCTTCACTTATATCTTTTGAGCTAGATAATTTTTGCTCTAGTGCTTCACTTATACCTTTTTAGAGCACGGTGGTGGTTTTATTTTATAGAAATTATTGATCTCTCATGCTTCACATATATTATTTTGAGAGTCTTTTAGAACAGCATGGTAATTTGCTTTGGCTATAAAATTAGTCCTAATATGATAGGCATCCAAGATGGGTATAATAAAAACTTCCATATAGAGTGCATTGAATACTATGAGAAGTTTGTTACTTGATGATTGTTTTGAGATATGAAGATGGTAATATTAGAGTCATGCTAGTTGAGTAATTGTGAATTTGAGAAATACTTGTGCTGGAGTTTGCAAGTCCCGTAGCATGCACGTATGGTAAATGTTGTGTGATAAATTTTAAGCATGAGGTGTTCTTTTATTGTCCTCCTTATGAGTGGCGGTCGGGGACGAGCGATGGTCTTTTCCTGCCAATATATCCCCCTAGGAGAATGCGTGTAGTGCTTGGTTTTTATGACTTGTAGATTTTTTCAATAAGTATATGAGTTCTTTATGACTAATGTTGAGTCCATGGATTATACGCACTCTCACCCTTCCATCATTGCTAGCCTCTTCGGTACCGTGCATTGTCCTTTCTCACCTTGAGAGTTGGTGCAAACTTCGCCGGTGCATCCAAACCCCGTGATATGATACGCTCTATTACACATAAACCTCCTTATATCTTCCTCAAAACAGCCACCATACCTACCTATTATGGCATTTCCATAGCCATTCCGAGATCTATTGCCATGCAACTTTCCACCGTTCCGTTTATTATGACACGCTTCATCATTGTCATATTGCCTTGCATGATCATGTAGTTGACATCGTATTTATGGCAAGGCCACCATGCATAATTTTTCATACATGTCACTCTTGATTCATTGCCTATCCCGGTACACCGCCGGAGGCACTCATATAGAGTCATATTTTGTTCTAGTGTCGAGTTGTAATCCTTGAGTTGTAAATAAATAGAAGTGTGATGATCATCATTATTAGAGCATTGTCCCGTGTGAGGAAAAAAAGGAAAGGCCAAATAAAAAAAGAGAAAGGCCAAATAAAAAAAAGGAGAAAGGCCAAAAAAAGAGATGGCCCAAAAAAATGAGAGAAAAAGAGAGAAGGGACAATGCTACTATCCTTTTTTCCACACTTGTGCTTCAAAGTAGCACCATGATCTTCATGATAGAGAGTTCTTATATTGTCACTTTCATATACTAGTGGGAATTTTTCATTATAGAACTTGGCTTGTATATTCCAACGATGGGCTTCCTCAAATGCCCTAGGTCTTCGTGAGCAAGCAAGTTGGATGCACACCCACTTAGTTTCTTTTGTTGAGCTTTCATACATTTGTAGCTCCAGTGCATCCGTTGCATGGCAATCCCTACTCCTCGTATTGACATCAATTGATGGGCATCTCCATAGCCCGTTGACTAGCCGCGTCGATGTGAGACCTTCTCCTTTTTTGTCTTCTCCACACAACCTCCATCATCATATTCTATTCCACCCATAGTGCTATGTGCATGGCTCACGCTCATGTATTGCGTGAAAGTTGGAAAAGTTTGAGAATACTAAAGTATGAAAAAATTGCTTGGCTTCTCATCGGGGTTGTGCATGATGAGAGCATTTTGTGTGATGAAAATGAAGCATAGCCAAACTATATGATTTTGTAGGGATGAGCTTTCTTTGGCCATGTCATTTTGAGAAGACATAATTGCTTAGTTAGTATGCTTGAAGTATTATTATTTTTATGTCAATATTAAACTTTTGTCTTGAATCTTTCGGATCTGAACATTCATGCCACAATAAAGAGAATTACATTGAAAATTATGTTAGGTAGCATTCCACATCAAAAATTCTGTTTTTATCATTTACCTACTCGAGGACAAGCAGGAATTAAGCTTGGAGATGCTTGATACGTCTCCAACGTATCTATAATTTTTTATTGTTCCATGCTATTATATTATCTGTTTTGGATGTTTAATGGGCTTTAATGTGCTATTTTATATTATTTTTGGGACTAACCTATTAACCGAAGGCCCAGTGCAAGTTGTTGTTTTTTTGCCTATTTCAGTGTTTCGCAGAAAAGGAATATCAAACGGAATCCAAACAAAACGAAACCTTCGCGAGGATCTTTCTTGGGACAAACGCAATCCAGGAGACTTGGATGGAAGTCAAGGAAGCAACAGGGTGGCCACGAGGCAGGAGGGCGCGCCCAGGGGGTAGGCGCACCCCCCACCCTCGTGGGCCCCTCGTAGCTCCACCGACCTACTTCTTCCGCCTATATATACTCTTATACCCTGAAAACATCCAGGAGAGCCACGAAACCACTTTTCCACCGCCGCAACCTTCTGTACCCGTGAGATCCCATCTTGGGGCCTTTTTCGGCTCTCCGTCGGAGGGGGATTCCATCATGAAGGGCTTCTACATCAACACCATAGCCTCTCCGATGATGTGTGAGTAGTTTACCACAGACCTTCGGGTCCATAGTTATTATCTAGATGGCTTCTTCTCTCTCTTTGGTTCTCAATACAAAGTTCTCCTTGATGTTCTTGGAGATCTATTCGATGTAATTCTTTTTGCGGTGTGTTTGCCGAGATCCGATGAATTGTGGGTTTATGATCAAGATTATCTATGAACAATATTTGATTCTTCTCTGAATTCTTATATGCATGATTTGATATCTTTGCAAGTCTCTTCGAATTATCGGTTTAGTTTGGCCTACTAGATTGATCTTTCTTGCAATGGGAGAAGTGCTTAGCTTTGGGTTCAATCTTGCGGTGCTCGATCCTAGTGACAGAAAGGGAACCGACACGTATTGTATTGTTGCCATCGAGGATAAAAAGATGGGGTTTATTGTTGGGGATCGTAGCAGAATTTAAATTTTTTCTACGCATCACCAAGATCCATCTATGGAGTATACTAGCAACAAGGGGAAAGGAGTGCATCTACATACCCTTGTAGATCGCGAGCGGAAGCGTTCCAATGAACGGGGTTGATGGAGTCGTACTCGTCGTGATCCAAATCACCGATGACCGAGTGCCGAACGGACGGCACCTCCGCGTTCAACACATGTACGGAGCAGCGACGTCTCCTCCTTCTTGATCCAGCAAGGGGGGAGGAGAGGTTGATGGAGATCCAGCAGCACGACGGCGTGGTGGGGTCTCGGCAGGGCTTCGCCAAGCTTCTGCGAGAGGGAGAGGTGTTGCAGGGGAGAGAGGGAGGCGCCAGGGGCTGTCATACTGCTGCCCTCCCTCCCCCCACTATATATAGGCCCCCAAGGGGGGGCGCCAGCCCTGGATCCCATCTACAAGGGGGGCGGCCAGGGGGGAAACTTGCCCCCCAAGTCAGGTGGGGCGCCCCCCACCCCTAGGGTCTCCAACCCTAGGCGCAGGGGGAGGCCCATGGGGGGCGCCCCAGCCCACTAGGGGCTGGTTTCCCTCCCACTTCAGCCCATGGGTCCCTCCGGGATAGGTGGCCCCACCCGGTGGACCCCCGGGACCCTTCCGGTGGTCCCGGTACAATACCGGTGACACCCGAAACTTTCCCGGTGGCCGAAACTTGACTTCCTATATATAATTCTTCACCTCCGGACCATTCCGGAACTCCTCGTGACGTCCGGGATCTCATCCGGGACTCCGAACAACTTTCAGGTTTCCGCATACTAATATCTCTACAACCCTAGCGTCACCGAACCTTAAGTGTGTAGACCCTACGGGTTCGGGAGACATGCAGACATGACCGAGACACCTCTCCGGTCAATAACCAACAGCGGGATCTGGATACCCATGTTGGCTCCCACATGTTCCACGATGATCTCCTCGGATGAACCACGATGTCGAGGATTCAATCAATCCCGTATACAATTCCCTTTGTCAATCGGTACGTTACTTGCCCGAGATTCGATCGTCGGTATCCCAATACCTTGTTCAATCTCGTTACCGGCAAGTCACTTTACTCGTACCGTAATGCATGATCCCGTGGCTAACTCCTTAGTCACATTGAGCTCATTATGATGATGCATTACCGAGTGGGCCCAGAGATACCTCTCCGTCATACGGAGTGACAAATCCCAGTCTCGATCCGTGCCAACCCAACAGACACTTTCGGAGATACCCGTAATGCACCTTTATAGTCACCCAGTTACGTTGTGACGTTTGGTACACCCAAAGCACTCCTACGGTATCCGGGAGTTGCACGATCTCATGGTCTAAGGAAATGATACTTGACATTGGAAAAGCTCTAGCAAACGAACTACACGATCTTTTATGCTATGCTTAGGATTGGGTCTTGTCCATCACATCATTCTCCTAATGATGTGATCCCGTTATCAACGACATCCAATGTCCATGGTCAGGAAACCGTAACCATCTATTGATCAACGAGCTAGTCAACTAGAGGCTTACTAGGGACATGGTGTTGTCTATGTATCCACACATGTATCTGAGTTTCCTATCAATACAATTCTAGCATGGATAATAAACGATTATCATGAACAAGGAAATATAATAATAACCAATTTATTATTGCCTCTAGGGCATATTTCCAACAGTCTCCCACTTGCACTAGAGTCAATAATCTAGTTCACATCACCATGTGATTAACACTCACAGGTCACATCACCATGTGACCAACATCCAAAGAGTTTACTAGAGTCAACAATCTAGTTCACATCACTATGTGATTAACACTCAATGAGTTCTGGTTTGATCATGTTATGCTTGTGAGAGAGGTTATTAGTCAACGGGTCTGAACCTTTCAGATCCGTGTGTGCTTTACGAATATCTATGTCATCTTGTGGATGCTACCACGCGCTACTTGGAGCCATTTCAAATAACTGCTCTACTATACGAATCCGGTTTACTACTCAGAGTCATCCGGATTAGTGTCAAAGTTCGCATCGACGTAACCCTTTACGACGAACTCCTTTTCACCTCCATAATCGAGAAAATTCCTTAGTCCACTAGATACTAAGGATAAGTTCGACCGCTGTCATGTGATCCATTCCCGGATCACTATTGTACCCCTTGACCAACTCATGGCAAGGCACACTTCATGTGCGGTACACAGCATAGCATACTGTAGAGCCTACGTCTAAAGCATAGGGGACGACCTTCGTCCTTTCTCTCTCTTCTGCTGTGGTCAGGTCTTGAGTCTTACTCAATACTCACACCTTGTAACACAGCCAAGAACTCCTTCTTTGCTGATCTATTTTGAACTCTTTCAAAATCATGTCAAGGTGTGCGTTCTTTGAAAGTATCATCAGGCGTCTTGATCTATCTCTATAGATCTTGATGCCCAATATGTAAGCAGCTTTATCCAGGTCTTCCTTTGAAAAACTCCTTTCAAACAACCCTTTATGCTTTCCAGAAATTTTACATCATTTCGGATCAACAATATGTCATTCACATATACTTATCAGAAATGTTGTAGCGCTCCCACTCACTTTATTGTAAATACAAGTTTCTAACAAACTTTGTATAAACCCAAAAACTTTGATCACTCCATCAAAGCGTATATTCTGACTCCGAGATGCTTGCTCTAGTCCATGGAAGGATCGCTGGAGCTAGCATACCTTTTAGCATCCTTAGGATCGACAAAACCTTTCTGATTGTATCACATACAACCTTTCCTTACGAAAACTGGTAAGGAAACTTGTTTTGACATCCATCTGCCAGATTTCATAAATGCAGCTAATGCTAACATGATTCCGACGGACTTAAGCATCGCTACGGATGAGAAAATCTCATCGTAGTCAACTCCTTGAACTTGTGAAAATACTCTTTGCCACAAGTCGAGCTTCATAGACGGTAACATTACCGTCCATGTCCGTCTTCTTCTTAAAGATCCATTTATCTCAATGGCTTGCCGATCATCGGGCAAGTTCACCAAAGTCCATGCTTTGTTCTGATACATGGATTCTATCTCGGATTTCATGGTTTCTAACCATTTGTCGGAATATGGGCCCACCATCGCTTCTCCATAGCTCGTAGGTTCATTGTTGTCTAACAACATGATATCTAAGACAGGATTACCGTACCACTCAGGAGTAGTACATATCCTTGTCGACCTACGAGGTTTGGTAGTGACTTGATCCGAAGTTTCATGATCACTATCATAAGCTTCCACTTCAATTGGTGTAGGTGCCACAGGAACAACTTCCTGTGCCCTGCTACACACTAGTTGAAGTTATGGTTCAATAACCTCATCAAGTCTCCACCATCCTCCCACTCAATTCTTTCGAGAGAAACTTTTCCTCGAGAAAGGACTCGTTTCTAGAAGCAATTACTTTTGCTTCCAGATCTGAAATAGGAGGTATACCCAACTGTTTTGGGTTTTCTATGAAGATGCATTTATCCGCTTTGGGTTCGAGCTTATCAGCTTGAAACTCTTTCACATAAGCATCGCAGCCCCAATCTTTTAAGAAACGACAACTTAGGTTTCTCTAAACGGTGTCGTCTCAACGGAATTGCGTGGTGCCCCTTTTAAAGTGAATGCGGTTATCTCTAATGCCTAACCCATAAACGATAGTTGTAATTTGATAAGAGACATCATGGTATGCACCATATCCAATAGGGTGCAGTTATGATGTTCGGACACACCATCACACTGTGGTGTTCCAGGCGGTATTAATTGTGAAACACTTTCCACAATGTCTTAATTGTGTGCCAAACTCGTAACTCAGATATCTCTATGATCATATCATAGACATTTTATCCTCTTGTCACGACGATCTTCAACTTCACTCTGAAATTACTTGAACCTTTCAATAATTCAGACTTGTGTTTCATCAAGTAAATATTCTCAGCATCTACTCAAATCATCTGTGAAGTAAGAACATAACGATATCCACTGCATGCCTCAGCACTCATTGGACTGCATACATCAAAATGTATTACTTCCAATAAGTTGCTCTCTTGTTCCATCTTACTGAAAACGAGGCCTTTCAGTCATCTTGCCCATGTGGTATGATTTGCATGTCTCAAGTGATTCAAAATCAAGTGAGTACAAACGATCCATTTGCATGGAGTTTCTTCATGCATATATACCAATAGACATGGTTCGCATGTCTCAATCTTTTCAAAAACGAGTGAGTCCAAAGATCCATCTACATGGAGCTTCTTCATGCGTTCTATACCAATATGACTCAAATGGCAGTGCCACAAGTATGTGGAACTATCATTACTATTTTATATCTTTTGGCACGAACATGTGTATCACTACGATCGAGATTCATTTTAGGTGCAAGACCATTGAAGGTATTATTCAAATAAACAGAGTAACCATTATTCTCCTTAAATGAATAACCGTATTGCGATAAACATAATCCAATCATGCTCAACGCAAACACCAAATCTCGATGGTAGAGGGAGCATGCGATGCTTGATCACATCAACCTTGGAAACACTTCCAACACATATCGTCATCTCACCTTTAGCTAGTCTCCGTTTATTCCGCAGCTTTTATTTCGAGTTACTAACACTTAGCAACCGAACCGGTATCTAATACCCTGGTGCTGCTAGGAGTACTAGTAAAGTACACATTCATTTAATGTATATCCAATATACTTCTGTCGACCTTGCCTGCCTTCTCATCTACCAAGTATCTAGGGTAGTTCTGCTTCAGTGACCGTTCCCCTCATTACAGGAGCACTTAGTCTCGGGTTTGGGTTTAACTTTGGGATTCTTCGCTAGAGCAGCAAATGATTTGCTGTTTCATGAAGTATCCCTTCTTGCCCTTGCCCTTCTAGAAACTAGTGGTTTTACTAACCATCAACAATTGATGCTCCTTCTTGATTTCTACTTTCGCGGTGTCAAACATCGCGAGTTGCTCAAGGATCATCATATCTATCCCTGATATGTTATAGTTCATCACGAAGCTCTAATAGCTTGGTGGCAGTGACTATGGAGAACCATCACTATCTCATCTGGAAGATTAACTCCCACTCGATTCAAGCGATTGTGGTACTCAGACAATCTGAGCACATGCTCAACGATTGAGCTTTTCTCCCTCAGTTTGCAGGCTTAAGAAACTTGTCAGAGGTCTCATACCTCTTGACGTGGGCACTAGTCCGAAATCCCAATTTCAGTCTTCGGAACATCTCATATGTTCTGCGACGTTTCAAAAACCGTCTTTGGTGCCACAATTCTAAACCGTTAGCATTACGCACTGAACTATCACGTAGTCATCAAAACGTGTATGTCAGATGTTTCGCAACATCTACAGACGACGCTGAGGTTCAGCACACCGAGCGGTGCATTAAGGACATAAGCCTTCTGTGCAGCAATGAGGACAATCCTCAGTTTACGGACCCAGTCCGCATAATTGCTACTACCAACTTTCAACTAAATTTTCTCTAGGAACATATCTTAACCAGTAGAACTAAAGCGCAAGCTATGACATAATTTGCAAAGACCTTTTGACTATGTTCATGATAATTAAGTTCATCTGATTAATGAACTCCCACTCAGATAGACATCCCTCTAGTCATCTAAGTGATACATGATCCGAGTCAAACTAGGCCGTGTCCGATCATCACGTGAGACGGACTAGTCATCATCGGTGAACATCTCCATGTTGATCGTATCTACTATACGACTCATGTTCGACCTTTCGATCTCTTGTGTTCCGAGGCCATGTCTGTACATGCTAGGCTCGTTAAGTCAACCTAAGTGTTTCGCATGTGTTCCGAGGCCATGTCTGTACATGCTAGGCTCGTCAACACCCGTTGTATTCGAACGTTAGAATCTATCACACCCGATCATCACGTGGTGCTTCGAAACAACGAACCTTCGCAACGGTGCACAGTTAGGGGGAACACGTCTCTTGAAATTTTAGTGAGGGATCATCTTATTTATGCTACCGTCGTTCTAAGCAAATAAGATGTAAACATGATAAACATCACATGCAAATCATAAAGTGACGTGATATGGCCAATATCATCTTGCGCCTTTGATCTCCATCTTTGAGGCGCGGCATGATCACCTTCGTCACCGGCATGACACCATGATCTCCATCATCATGATCTCCATCATTGTGTCTTCATGAAGTTGTCTCGCCAACTATTACTTCTACTACTATGGCTAACGGTTAGCAATAAAGTAAAGTAATTACATGGCGTTTTCATTGACACGCAGGTCATACAATAAATTAAGACAACTCCTATGGCTCCTGCCGGTTGTCATTCTCATCGACATGCAAGTCGTGATTCCTATTACAAGAACATGATCAATCTCATACATCACATATATCATTCATCACATCCTTTTGGCCATATCACATCACATAGCATACCCTGCAAAAACAAGTTAGACGTCCTCTAATTGTTGTTGCATGTTTTACGTGGCTGCTATGGGTTTCTAGCAAGAACGTTTCTTACCTACGCAAAAGCCACAACGTGATATGCCAATTTCTATTTACCCTTCATAAGGACCCTTTTCATCGAATCCGATCCGACTAAAGTGGGAGAGACAGACACCCGCTAGCCACCTTATGCAACTAGTGCATGTCAGTCGGTGGAACCTGTCTCACGTAAGAGTACGTGTAAGGTCGGTCCGGGCCGCTTCATCCCACGATGCCGCCGAATCAAGATAAGACTAGTAACGGCAAGAAGAATTGGCAACATCTACGCCCACAACTGCTTTGTGTTCTACTCGTGCATAGTAACTACGCATAGGCCTGGCTCATGATGCCACTGTTGGGGATCGTAGCAGAATTTAAAAATTTTCTACGCATCACCAAGATCCATCTATGGAGTATACTAGCAACGAGGGGAAAGGAGTGCATCTACATACCCTTGTAGATCGCGAGCGGAAGCGTTCCAATGAACGGGGTTGATGGAGTCGTACTCGTCGTGATCCAAATCACCGATGACCGAGTGCCGAACGGACGGCACCTCCGCGTTCAACACACGTACGGAGCAGCGACGTCTCCTCCTTCTTGATCCAGCAAGGGGGAAGGAGAGGTTGATGGAGATCCAGCAGCACGACGGCGTGGTGGTGGAAGTAGCGGGGTCTCGGCAGGGCTTCGCCAAGCTTCTGCGAGAGGGAGAGGTGTTGCAGGGGGAGAGGGAGGCGCCAGGGGCTGTCATGCTGCTGCCCTCCCTCCCCCCACTATATATAGGCCCCCTGGGAGGGGGGCGCCGCCCTGGATCCCATCTACAAGGGGGGGCGGCGGCCAGGGGGGAAACTTGCCCCCCAAGTCAGGTGGGGCGCCCCCACCCCTAGGGTTTCCAACCCTAGGCGCAGGGGGAGGCCCATGGGGGGCGCCCCAGCCCACTAGGGGCTGGTTCCCTTCCCACTTCAGCCCATGGGGCCCTCCGGGATAGGTGGCCCCACCCGGTGGACCCCCGGGACCCTTCCGGTGGTCCCGGTACAATACCGGTGACCCCCGAAACTTTCCCGGTGGCCGAAACTTGACTTCCTATATATAATTCTTCACCTCCGGACCATTCCGGAACTCCTCGTGACGTCCGGGATCTCATCCGGGACTCCGAACAACTTTCGGGTTTCCGCATACTAATATCTCTACAACCCTAGCGTCACCGAACCTTAAGTGTGTAGACCCTACGGGTTCGGGAGACATGCAGACATGACCGAGACGCCTCTCCGGTCAATAACCAACAGCGGGATCTGGATACCCATGTTGGCTCCCACATGTTCCACGATGATCTCATCGGATGAACCACGATGTCGAGGATTCAATCAATCCCGTATACAATTCCCTTTGTCAATCGGTACGTTACTTGCCCGAGATTCGATCGTCGGTATCCCAATACCTTGTTCAATCTCGTTACCGGCAAGTCACTTTACTCGTACCGTAATGCATGATCCCGTGGCTAACTCCTTAGTCACATTGAGCTCATTATGATGATGCATTACCGAGTGGGCCCAGAGATACCTCTCCGTCATACGGAGTGACAAATCCCAGTCTCGATCCGTGCCAACCCAACAGACACTTTCGGAGATACCCGTAGTGTACCTTTATAGTCACCCAGTTACGTTGTGACGTTTGGTACACCCAAAGCACTCCTACGGTATCCGGGAGTTGCACGATCTCATGGTCTAAGGAAATGATACTTGACATTGGAAAAGCTCTAGCAAACGAACTACACGATCTTTTATGCTATGCTTAGGATTGGGTCTTGTCCATCACATCATTCTCCTAATGATGTGATCCCGTTATCAACGACATCCAATGTCCATGGTCAGGAAACCATAACCATCTATTGATCAACGAGCTAGTCAACTAGAGGCTTACTAGGGACATGGTGTTGTCTATGTATCCACACATGTATCTGAGTTTCCTATCAATACAATTCTAGCATGGATAATAAACGATTATCATGAACAAGGAAATATAATAATAACCAATTTATTATTGCCTCTAGGGCATATTTCCAACATTTATATCATATTGCTTGAGTTTATCCCTCTACATCATGTCATCTTGCCTAATGCGTTACTCTGTTCTTATGAACTTAATACTCTAGATGCATGCTGGATAGCGGTCGATGTGTGGAGTAATAGTAGTAGATGCAGAATCATTTCGGTCTACTTGACACGGACGTGATGCCTATGTTCATGATCTTGCCTAGATATTCTCATAACTATGCGCTTTTCTATCAATTGCTCGGCAGTAATTTGTTCAGCCACCGTAATATATGCTATCTTGAGAGAAGCCACTAGTGAAACCTATGGCCCCGGGTGTACTTTACATCATATAAGTTTCCGATCTATAATTCTAGTTTACTATTTATTTTGCAATCTTTACTTTTCAATCTATACAACAAAAATACCAAAAATATTTATCTTATTATGTTTTATCAGATCTCACTTTTGCAAGTGGCTGTGAAGGGATTGACAACCCCTTTATCGCGTTGGTTGCAAGGTTCTTGATTGTTTGTGCAGGTACTTAGCGATTTGCGTGTAGTCTCCTACTGGATTGATACCTTGGTTCTCAAAAACTGAGGGAAATACTTAGGCTAATTTGCTGCATCACCCTTTCCTCTTCAAGGGAAAACCAACGCATGCTCAAGAGGTAGCAAGGGCTGACAGACCATCAAGGATGGGAAGCAAATGAGGCGAAGGACAATCTCAGGTGGGTAGGGCTTGCCTGGTACAAGGTGCCAGATCAAGAGAAAGCTGACGGAAGGGAGACATCGTGACACCCCGGGTATGGGGATATCACCGCGGCGGCGACCGGACCTTGGGTAGACGCCGCCGGAGAGGTAGCGACTCGCAAGAGGAGGAATCTGTGCAGCGTCGCTTGTTTTGCCTTCCCTAAAAGGCCGAGGTTGGCCCAGTTAACCAGATAACACCAATTTTGTTACAGGAGCGGCGGCCCATTCCCATTCGCGTAAACTGTGGCGCTCAGAGGTTAATCCAACGGCCAAAAACTGATATGACCATAGATCCGACGTCCAAAAACGCTGATGGCCTTCGAGGGCTGGAAGAGTGCTTGGTTGTAATGTCTCTAAATTGTCACCACGGGTATTCATATGCAAGACATACATCAAGTGCTCTCAAATCCATACAAGTATTCAATCTGATAAAATGAATCTCAAATGGAAAACTCAATTCATCACAACAAGATAGAGAGGGGAAAACACCATATGATCCGACTATATTAACAAAGCCCGCGATACATCAAGATCGTGACATCTCAATAACATGAGAGTGTGAGAGATTAAACACATAGCTACTGGTACAAACCCTCAGCCCCGAGGGTGGACTACTCCCTCCTCATCATGGTGGCCGCCGGGATGATGAAGATGGCCACCGGTGATGATCTCCCCCTCCGGAGGAGTGCCCGAACAGGGTCTAGATTGGTTTTTCGTGGCTACAGAGGCTTATGGCGGAGGAACTTCTGATCTAGGGTTATCCCGAGGGTTTTTGGAATATTTGACAATTTATATGGCGAAGAGGGGGTGCAGGAGGCCACCGAGGTGGGCACAACCCACCAGGGTGCGCCTGGGCCCCAGGCGCACCCAGGTGGATTGTGCCCCCTAGGGGCACCCCTCTGGTACTTCTCTGGCCCATCCTGGGTGTTATAGTCTATAAAAAATATCCAAAAAATTTCGCTGCGTTTGGACTCTGTTTGGTATTGATTTTCTGCGATGTAAAAAACAAGCAAAAAACAGCAACTGGCACTGGGCACTATGTAAATAGGTTAGTCCCAAAAAATGATATAAAGTTGCCATAAAATGATTGTAAAACATCCAAGAATGATAATATAACAACATGAATACTTCGTAAATTATAGATACGTTGGAGACGTATCAGCATCCCCAAGCTTAATTCGTACTCGTCCTCGAGTAGGTAAATGATAAAAGAAATATTTTATGAAGTGTGAATGCCAGCAAAGTGCACAAGTTCGATCAGTGACAATTTCAATCACTTTTCCTAGCATCATAATAGCAAATCTTTCTTATAAAACTTCTCATGTTAAAGTAGCAACCAATTCACATGTTAAGGTTCAAACAATGAATTATCTTGAAACTCAACAACCTATGTTCTCAGTCACCAAGCAATTGCAATTCAACTTATTCAACAAAGTCTAAGTAAGAGCTCCACATACTCAATCATCATATAGTCTTCCATGATTGCTACTACTCAAAGCATATTCTCAGAACAAATGGCATCCATCGAACACAGAGAAAGATAGGGGCTTAATATTTCGCCTCCCAACTCATTTATCATAAAGATAATTGTCAACAATAATAAATCATGATCAAGTATATTTGACTGGTCATATGTGCCTAGATCTTTCCCCACCACATGATGCATGCCAACTACAGAATAGTTGAGGTTGAAATGAGAATGTTGTTGGGTAACGTAGTAATTTCAAAAAAATTCCTACGCACACGCAAGATCATGGTGATGCATAGCAACGAGAGGGGAGAGTGTTGTCCGCGTACCCTCGTAGACCGAAAGCGGAAGCGTTAGCACAATGCGGTTGATGTAGTCGTACGTCTTCATGATCCGACCGATCAAGTACCGAACGCACGGCACCTCCGAGTTGAGCACACGTTCAGCCCGATGACGTCCCTCGAACTCCGATCCAGACGAGTGTTGAGGGAGAGTTTCGTCAGCACGACGGCGTGGTGACGATGATGATGTTCTACGACGCAGGGCTTCGCCTAAGCACCGCTACAGTATTATCAAGGTGGACTATGGTGGAGGGGGGCACCGCACACGGCTAAAAGATCAAATCAATTGCTGTCTCTCTAGGGTGCCCCCTGCCCCCGTATATAAAGGAGCATGGGGGGGAGGTGCCGCCGGCCAGGAGGAGGCGCGCCAGGAGGAGTCCTACTCCACCGGGAGTAGGACTCCCTCCCTTCCTTGTTGGATTAGGAGAAGGGGGGAAAGAGGAGGGAGAGAGGAAGGAAAGGGGGGGCACCGCCCCCCTCTCCTTGTCCTATTCGGACTAGAGGGGGAGGGGCACGCGGCCCTGCCCTAGCCGCCTCTCCTCTTCTCCACTAAGGCCCACTATGGCCCATTAAGCCCCCGGGGGGTTCCGGTAACCCCTCGGTACTCCGGGAAAATCCCGATTTCACCCGGAACACTTCCGATATCCAAATATAGGCTTCCAATATATCAATCTTCATGTCTCGACCATTTCGAGACACCTTGTCATGTCCGTGATCACATCCGGGACTCCGAACAACCTTCGGTACATCAAAACTCATAAACTCATAATATAACTGTCATCGAAACTTTAAGCGTGCGGACCCTACGGGTTCGAGAACTATGTAGACATGACCGAGACACGTCTCTGGTCAATAACCAATAGCGGAACCTGGATGCTCATATTGGTTCCCACATATTCTACAAAGATCTTTATCGGTCAGACCGCATAACAACATACGTTGTTCCCTTTGTCATCGGTATGTTACTTGCCCGAGATTCGATCGTCGGTATCTCAATACCTAGTTCAATCTCGTTACCGGCAAGTCTGTTTACTCGTTCCATAATGCATCATCCCGCAACTAACTCATTAGTTGCAATGCTTGCAAGGCTTAAGTGATGTGCATTACCGAGTGGGCCCAGAGATACCTCTCCGACAACCGGAGTGACAAATCCTAATCTCGAAATACGCCAACCCAACAAGTACCTTCGGAGACACCTGTAGAGCACCTTTATAATCACCCAGTTACGTTGTGACGTTTGGTAGCACATAAAGTGTTCCTCCGGTAAACGGGAGTTGCATAATCTCATAGTCATAGGAACATGTATAAGTCATGAAGAAAGCAATAGCAACATACTAAACGATCGAGTGCTAAGCTAACGGAATGGGTCAAGTCAATCACATCATTCTCCTAATGATGTGATCCCGTTAATCAAATGACAACCCATGTCTATGGCTAGGAAACATAACCATCTTTGATCAACGAGCTAGTCAAGTAGAGGCATACTAGTGACACTCTGTTTGTCTAAGTATTCACACAAGTATTATGTTTCCGGTTAATACAATTCTAGCATGAATAATAAACATTTATCATGATATAAGGAAATATATAATAACTTTATTATTGACTCTAAGGCATATTTCCTCAAATGTATACTATTGACTCTTTGCATAAAAGTAAATACTGAAAAGTAAAAGATATAGGCCCTTCGCAGAGGGAAGCAAAGGTTCCCATGCACTTTTTATTTGGATGCCCAAGCTCTTAATGCAAAGGAACGCCACGTTATATTACCCCTTATGATAGCAACCTTTATTATGCAGTCCGTCGCTTTTATTACTTTGCCATCACAAGTTCGTACAACGCTCAATTTTCCCTTACAATAAAAGATCAAACATATTTAGGAGCAATTTTTATTGCTTTATGCACTGATGACAACTTACTTGAAGGATCTTATTCAATCCATAGGTAGGTATGGTGGACACTCATGGCAAGAAACTGGTTTAAGGTTTTTTTGGTTGCACAAGTAGTATCTCTACTTAGTACGAATTTTTGGCTAGCAAAAGATCCTAGGCAAACACCACATGTTGGAGGATCCATAACAATATAACTTCTATGCAAATATACCCAAACGTAACTCATTACGTTGTCTTCCTTGTCCAACTTCAACTAATTTGCTCAAGTTTGAAAATAATTAATGGGTATTCACAATCATAGAAGATGTCCAAGATAATGTATTTGCATGTGAAAGTTCTCTTCCTTATATTAATCATTTATGAATTGCTTGTATGACCAATATTGTGATTGTCAAGCTTCAAAAGATTTCACTTTCTAAACCCAATGTGAAGCTACTACTAGGCATGATATGAACATATAATTTCAACTTCATGATATTGGATTCATTCAACAATTTACTCATAGGATATAAGTGAAGCACAAGAGTAAATGACAAACTACTCCAAAAAGATATAAATGAAGATCAAGCGAGTAGTTAACTAAATAGGTAGCTATGTGAGGACTCTTTCTTATTTAAAAACTTTCATATCTAAGTATTTTATTAAAATAGCAAAAAAAAATGGCATTCTAAGAATAGCACACATCATGTGAAGAAGCAAAAACTTAGGCTCAACCGAGGCTAACCGATAATTGTTGATGAAGAAAGGTGGGATGCCTACAGGGGCATCCCCAAGCTTAGATGCTTGAGACTTCTTGAAATATTACCTTGGGATGCTTTTGGCATCCCCAAGCTTGAGATTTTGTGTCTCCTTAATTCCTTTCATATTACGGTTTCCCTAAATCTTAAAAACTTCATCCACACAAAACTCAACAAGAACTCATGAGATAAGTTAGTATAAATGAATGCAATAACCTTATCATTCTCTACTGTAGCAAATCACTAAAATTATTATTCAACATTGCATACGAAATGCCTCTGCATATTTAATACTCCTATCCTCAAATAGAATCATTAAACACGCAAACATATGCAAACAATGCAAACATAACAGTAATCTGTCAAAACAGTACAATCTGTAAAGAATACAAGAACATCAATACTTATTCAACTCAAAAAATTCTGAAAATTTTACACACTGTAGAAAATTTATCAGAGCTTATTTTTCAAAAAGTTTCAACATTTTATCACATTCCGACTTTTCTTGGGAATTTTTGCAACAGCGACAAACTTTCTGTTTTGAAACAGCAACTCATATACTCGCAAAATAAGCATGGTATAGGCTATCCTTGCCACTTTTATTGAAATAAAAGATACAAAACATTATTCTAAATAACAGCAAGAAAATACTAGCAAAATAAAATGACGCTCCAAGCAAAACACATATCATGTGACGAATGAAAATATAGCTCCAAGTGAGGTTACCGGTAATGTTGGAGACGAAAGAGGGGATGCCTTCCGAGGCATCCCCAAGCTTAGTTGCTTGGACCTTCCTTGGATATTAACTTGGGGTGCCTTGGGCATCCCCAAGCTTAGGGTCTTGTCACTACTTATTCTCCTCATATCGATGTCTCACCCAAAACTTGAAAACTTCAATCACACAAAACTTAATGGAACTTCATGAGATAGGTTAGTATGATAAAGAGCAAACCATTCACTTTGGTACTGTCAAAGACAAGATTCATAATTGTTCTCACACAATGCCTACTGTAGAATATCACTTCCACAATTTATATTGAGCAATATAAGCCATAGAAACTAGAAAACAAGCAAACTACGCATTGAAAACAGAATCTGTCAAAAACAGAACAGTCTATAGTAATATGTACTCCAACCATACTTCTGCTACTCCAAAAATTCTGGAAAATTAGGAAACATAGGGATTTGTATATCTATCACCTATAAAAAATTCAGATCAAAATCACGTTCCAGTCAATTTTCAAAATTCCTGGACTGAGCGCAAAAGGTTCTGTTTTTGGACAGAATCAAGTCAACTATCATCCACACTATCCCAAAGGCTTTACTTGGCACTTTATTGAAACAAAAGCAATAAAAATGATTAATACAGTAGCTTAATCATGTGAACACACAAAAACAATAGGGGTAAATGTTGGGTTGTCTCCCAACAAGCGCTTTTCTTTAATGCCTTTTAGCTAGGCATGATGAGTTCAATGATGCTCGCATAAAAGATAAGAATTGAAACGTAACAAGAGCATCATGAAGCATATGAATAGCACATTTAAGTCTAACCCACTTCCTATGCATAGGGATTTTGTGATCAAACAGTTCATGAGAGCAAGAATCAACTACCAGAGGAAGGCAAAACAAACATAACTTCAAGATTTTCAACACATAGAGAGGAAACTTGATATTATTGCAATTCATACAAGCATAAGTTCCTCCCTCATAATAATTTTCAGTAGCATCATGAATGAATTCAACAATATAACTTTCACATAAAGCATTCTTTTTCATGATCCACATGCATAAAATTTTTATTACTCTCCACATAAGCAAATTTATTCTCATGAATAGTAGTGGGAGCAAAGTCAACAAAATAACTATCATGAGAGTTAAAATTAAAATCATTATGACAAGTTTCATGGTTATCATTATTCTTTATAGCATACATGTCATCACCATAATCATCATAGATAGCGACTTTGTTTTCATAGTCAATTGAAGCCTCATCCAAGATGGGGGATTCATCACTAAATAAAGCCATGACCTCTCCAAATCCACTTTCATCATTATAATAATCATAAATAGGAGGCACGCAATCATTATAACAAATTTGCACATCAAATCTTGGGGGACTAAAAATATCATCTTCATCAAACATATCATCCCCAAGCTTATGGCTTTGCATATCATTAGCATCATGGATATTCAAAGAATTCATACTAACAACATTGCATTCATGCTCATTATTTATACCAAACATTCTATTGAATTCTTCTTCTATCAATTGAGCACAATTTTCCTTTCCATCATTTTCATGAAATACATTATAAAGATGAATAATATGATGCAACCTTAATTCCATTTTTTTGCAGTTTTCTTTTATAAACCAAACTACTGATAAAACAAGAAACTAAAAGATTCAATTGCAAGATCTAAAGATATACCTTCAAGCACTCACCTCCCCGGCAACGGCGCCAGAAAAGAGCTTGATGTCTACTACACAACTTGTTCTTGTAGACTTGTGTTGGGCCTCCAAGCATAGAGTTTTGTAGGACAGTAGCAATTTTCCCTCAAGTGGATGACCTAAGGTTTATCAATCCGTGGGAGGCGTAGGATGAACATGGTCTCTCTCAAACAACCCTGCAACCAAATAATAAAAAGTCTGTTGTGTCCCCAACACACCAAATACAATGGTAATTTGTATAGGCGCACTAGTTCGGCGAAGAGATGGTGATATAAGTGTAGTAATGATAGTAAATATTGATTTTTTGCAATATGAACAATAAAAATCAGCAAGGTAGCAAGTAACAAAAGTGAGCACAAACGGTATTGCAATGCTTGAAAATGCGGCCTAGGGTCCGTACTTTTCGCTGGTGCAATCTCTCAACAATGCTAATCTAATTGGATCATATAACCATCCCTCAAAGTGCGATAAGAATCACTCCAAAGTTCCTATCTAGCGGAGAACATAAAGAAGACATTCTTTGTAGCTATTCTTTCCGATCGATCTATCCAAGAGTTCGTACTAAAATAACACCAAGTTATTCTTTCCGATCGATCTATCAAGAGTTCATACTAAAAGAACTCAAGTTATTATTTCCGATCGATCTATCAAGAGTTCGTACTAAAATTACACCAAAGCAAATTCAGATTCATAATACTCAATCCAACACAAAGAACCTCAAAGAGTGCCCCACGATTTCTACCGCAGAAAACAAAAGACGAAAACGTGCATCAACCCCTATGCATAGATTACCCCAATGTCACCTTGGGAATCCGCGAGTTGAGTGCCAAAACATATCTCAAGTGAATCAATATAATACCCCATTGTCACCACGGGTATTCATATGCAAGACATACATCAAGTGCTCTCAAATCCATAAAAGTATTCAATCCGATAAAACGAAATCTCAAAGGGAAAACTCAATTCATCACAACAAAGATAGAGAGGGGAAAACACCATATGATCCGACTATATTAACAAAGCCCACGATACATCAAGATCGTGACATCTCAAGAACACGAGAGAGAGAGAGAGAGAGAGAGAGAGAGAGAATAAACACATAGCTACTGGTACAAACCCTCAGCCCCGAGGGTGGACTACTCCCTCCTCATCATGGTGGTCGCCGGGATGATGAAGATGGCCACCGGTGATGATCTCCCCCTCCGGCGGAGTACCGGAACGTGGTCTAGATTGGTTTTTCATGGCTACAGAGGCTTTTGGTGGCGGAACTTCTGATCTAGGGTTATCCCGAGGGTTTTTGGAATATCTGACAATTTATAGGGCAAAGAGGGGGTGTGGGAGGCCACCGAGGTGGGCACAACCCACCAAGGCGTGCCTGGGCCCCCAGGCGCGCCCAAGTGGGTTGTGCCCCCCTCGGGGCACCCCTCTGGTACTTCTCTGGCCCATCCTGGGTGTTCTGGTCCATAAAAATCTTCAAAAAGTTTCGCTGCATTTGGACTCCGATTGATATTGATTTTCTGCAATGTAAAAAACAAGCAAAACACATCAACTGACACTGGGCACTATGTCAATAGGTTAGTCCCAAAAAATGATATAAAGTTGCTATAAAATGATTGTAAAACATCCAAGAATGATAATATAACAGCATGAATACTTCATAAATTATAGATACGTTGGAGATGTATCAGGAGGTAATCCTTGTCCGACCTATCATCAAAGGTGCACATATCCCCGAGGTTTTCCTCCACGGGCGTTCCAGCGGTCCCGTTCTGTTGGACGGGTGAGGCTTGAACGTCCTCGCCCAGGTTCTCGATGGCGTCGGGGGCAACGCTGTTATCGGCGGTGCCCGGGGTGTTGGCCGTTGATGGTGTCCTGGACTAGGGGGTACTCACCACGTCTTCTCCCGATCAATTGGATTGGGCCGAGGACCCCCATGGCCGTTTACTCATGGGCCAGTTCGGACAGCCGATGTATACACGAGGAAGATTCCACAAGACTTGGTGATCAAGATAAGGACTCCTATCCACCGGCATATTCGACTAGGACTCTTGTTATCCTAGGCCTCTGGTACATTATATAAGCTGAGGCCAGGCTAGTCGCTAGATCATTATGACATTACTCATCATACCCTTAGGTCTTAGAACAACATATGATCTCGAGGTAGATCAACTCTTGTAACCCTATATTCATCAAGATCAATCAAGCAGGAAGTAGGGTATTACCTCGATAGAGAGGGCCCGAACCTGGGTAAACATCGTGTCCCTTGTCTCCTGTTGCCTATCGATCCATGACACACAGCTTGGGACCCCCTACCCAAGATCTGCCGGTTTTGACACCGACAATGGTGCTTTCATTGAGAGTTCCGCTGTGTGATCGGCAAAGGATCAATGGCTCGTCTGCAGATTAACTGCAACGTCAGCATCTTCATCACCGGCTCGACTAATCACCTTGGCTTGACCGAGGACAGCACTCCACGTCGGATCATCATGTTCAGACAATGACCTTCATCAACATCAACTCCGATCTCTCTCAAGATCATGGAGGAATCATCCATGGAGCCCCGGGGCTCAATGTTAACATTGCCCCCGTGTGACCGTGCTGTTTTTTTGGACAGCAAACTTGTATCCGCTACCACCACCTCCTTGAGCATCGCTTTGACGATTCCTTTGGTGGAATTGTGCGGAATTAAGTCTACAACAACAATGCAAAATTTCGTCGAGTTCCGGTGGAGGAATCTCCGGCAATCTACGATATACCGGAGCCCTGTCAAATCTGGACGAGAATCCGGACGAGTTTAGGGCGTGGTTTCCAAAGCCCGACTCGGAGGTCCTTTGGAAGATCCGACTGTTCATCTGCTGCGGAATTCCCATATCTACCACCCCTCCAAATTTCAGCTCGATCCGACGGTTCAAATTCCGGGAACCTTCCGATGAGTGGACCAATTTTCAGATCTGTTTTCTACGCGAATACGAATCCGGCCCGAGTTCATGTTTCTTCATGAACGGGATATTGGACAACCTCTTTGAAGGAATTTTTTTCTAGGGTCTTGTGCTTTGTTTTTAAACGCGTGCCCATAAAATTTTAAGCCTCCTCTGAGGTAATCTTCACCATCACGCTGGTGTCAAACCAGTCCGGCAATATTGCTCCACGGCTGCCGACCTGCGCTAGACACTTCATCGCTTTGTTGAGCCGAGCTCAACTTCTTCGGATCCCCATCTCGGCGAACCAAACAAGAGTTCGGAATCGCCAAGGATAAATCATCACCAACATCGCCGCTCCGCGGATTACACGGAGCGGGCACACCGGCATCACCGCATGGTCACTTCATCAAACCGGCATTGTCCGTGTCACAAGTTATGACCTGCGTCAGCATGGCCGCACTGTTGCTTCTTCAAGCCGATGTCCATCACGCCGAACTGCTTCAACACCTCAGCTGACATGGTAGCGGCAACGTCTCCTTACCAACCTGCTCCGTCACCTCATCTGGACCGGGGGCTTCGCCATCTCTTCATCAACCTACTCCGGAGACTTCGGCATCACTAGCCGACCAGCTTCGTCACGTTAGCTGGACCAGGGGCTTTGCCTCGGCGAGCCAACCTTTGCCAGCATCGCCATGCCGTCGCTTCATCGCCCATCGGGCAATGGGTGTGCGGATCGAGTCCCAATTTTGGGAGCCACTTTCCTTCGGATTGCTACAACAAATAAACCAGGTGCTATTAATCCTATTAATTTTTTCTTGTTTGGGTTTATTGTTCCCGAGGAATTATTACTCAGGTTTGTTCCATCATCTGTACACAGGTCTATCAAATGATGGTTGCGCGATGGTTCGGTCAGTTTCCCGTCCGCAGTTCGGCGAACGCCGCATCTAGAGCCCGGATCGCCCTGCAAATTCAGGCTTTGTCACGCCGTCACTGCAACACGCCGACGCCCTGCATCAACATTGGCTTCGGCGCCAGGCCACATCTCTTTAAATAAATTATTTTTGTGTAAAGAAATTATGCAAGGATTTTATATATATTTATATTATCATTTTTTGGACCGCACTATTTTATGTGTGTAGGTAATCGACTTCGACTGCGTCGCGCGGTCACTTCGGCAAGCCGACGTCATCGTCCCAATCAGCATAAATTGGCTCGCATGATCACCTTGTTGGTCGAATTTCTATACCGACATGTTCGGTTGCCTCGGGGACTTCGGCATCATCGAGAGGGTTCTACCTCGTTGGGTGTTCGGCGCACGGGCCATATTCCTTTAATTATTCACTTTGCATAAATTATTTATTATGATACATTTTTTAATTTATTATTATTACTATTATCTCCTTCTTGCACTATTTTCTATGCACAGGTAAATTATCCGGGTTGGGCGGCGCTGTCACCTCGGCGTACTGACGTACCACGTCACCTCGGCTGGACCGGGGGCTTCATCATCACTTCATTAAACCACGCTGGGAACTTCGGTGTGATACTGCCGGCCTGCTCCGTCGCCTCGGACGACTGGGGGTTCCACCTCGCCACATTGGCCATGTTATGTCACCACTTCGGAATGCCGAGCTCTTCGCTCCTCCATCTCGGGACCGGCTTAGGGGCTGGGACCTCGTCCCGCCGTAAACTCGGACCGCGTCGTCGATGCCGAGCACATTAACCAGCTAAGTCGCTTTCATGCCCAAAGTTTTTAATTTTTAATTTGTGTTCGGTTCGACCGTGCTCATGTGAGTTGTTCGTTAAAAGAAACTCCCTTTCCCCATGTTAGCTGGGGGCTCTTAAATTTACATGAGCCATTTTATAATACGTGTGTCTTTTCTTGTTCGTTGCAAAGTCTTTTTCTATCACTCCTTCCTCGACTCGAGTGTGTGGTCAATAGCCGGATAGCCTGGGTCCGATCTTGACCCACTTGCAGTCTTGAGATCGGATGTGTCATGTTAAAGACGACAGAAACACATTTTTTAGACCAATTTTTGGATTGACTTGATTTAGTTCGGACGTGGAGTTGCCGCATAAGTCTTTTGGTTTTTAAGCCTATGTCACTTTTAAACTATTTGTGTGTTTCTAGTATAAGTCTCGCAGTGCAACGCCGGACACCTTTAGAGATTCGGCAAAACATTCTCGGGTATTGCTTTATATGCATCAGTTTCGAATTGTGTCTTCGGTCAATAGTTGGGTTGCCCGGCTCCTGTGCTTACCCTTACGTTTCCGATTGTTCGGCTAAAGGTAAAGGGAGAACCATTGCGATTGTGCTTCCGGTTCAACTGGTTAAGTGCCTCAGTGGAGAAAGGAAAAAACTGACTGTCACAATAAGCGTAAACTGGTCAGTGATCCGATGGTTGTGTTAAACTATAAGATCGATGGAGGTCACCCCGTGTTAAATGATGAGCCATTCATAACATTGGACGAAGTGTTTACGGCATGACCTCGACTGTCGCCGAACACTAACCGGGGCTAGTAACTAGCCTCCCAGTTTTAAGCTCCTATGACTAAGTGAAAGTTATAAAGCCCGCATATCTGATTGCCTTGTTTCCCCTGACACAACCGCCTTCGGGCCCCGAGACGTCGGCTAAGGGTTGTTTTGTTATTGCGAAAACACCCTGTGTAGCATCTAAAAGGGGGTGGAAGCCGACGATGGGCCACTTTCAAATGATAAACGGTCGCAACGGAGTCAAAATAAACATATCATCGGCGTTTGTATTTAATATACGAGGGCCTCCTTCCGCAATCATCGTTATAAATCCACAAATATGCATCAATTTGACTTAAGATTTTGGGCAAGCTGGGTTGCCTGGCTCCTGTGCTTACCCCTACGTCCCCGATTGTTCGGCTAGGTGGTAAAGGGAGCACCTCTGCGATTGTTACTACCGGGTCATCCGCGTAAGTACCTCAGACTGGGTGAAGCCGAAAGCTAGCAATCTTAAAGGATAACATTGGTCGGCAACGACGGAAGTGAAAATTTTGGTTCATTAATACCATAGAGTTCGGGAACTTTCTCCGAACTAAATCATCAATATTTTCCTCCCACATTGATCGGAGGTGAGGTTTCATGATCATGATAAGCATGATAACCCAAAGAAAGGAACCGATAGCGGGACTATTTTCTTTGGAAGATGTTTCTTACATTACAACCCTTGGATCACCTTTTGTTTTCGTTGTAACCCTTGGATCACCTTTTCGGGCGGCGACGTTTAGGGTTTTCTTTGGGTTTCTCCTTGGAGTAATCCTTGGGAGTGTCGACCATGTATACGTCGTATGTAGACATTGCGACCCAATTCCTTGTATGGGGTGCGGCCGCAGATGGATTTGCTTTGGAATCTCCATAGACATCTCCATCCATGTCAGTGGCTTCGTCGGATCCATAATCAAGCGCGTTGGTTAAGTCCTCGAACGTGGCGACTAGGTGGGTGGTGGGTGGGATAAAAAAATCCCGATCGTCGGCTCTGCATCCGATCTGATCGTAAACGGCGGGTGAGATCGCCAGGTTTTGGATTCGATCCAACACCTCGTTTATTTGCGAGAGCTCATCGATGTCCAGGACTTGGCTGTAAGCCGGGCTGATCTGGAATAGTTTTTCTGGGCTACTCGACATACCTCCGTCCTCTTGCTTGTTCGGGCTGCTTCCTGGCAGGCGGGAGAAACAACTTCATCGGTTGTTTGATGACACAATCGTTGTTGCCGTGTCCAAAGACGAGCTTGGCTCGAAGCCTGCGCCTGAGGACCCAGCGTTTAAGCTAGATGCGACGATCACCGGTCTACCTCCGGGGTCGGCTCTAGGGAGGGGGTGGATCCGAGGACCCAGTCGAAAGACAACTCCGGGGCCACGGCGTCTGAGGGGTCTTCAAACTGATCCGGGTCCCTCCTGGAAGGACTAAGTCACCTCGGGCGTCTGCTGTATACCCTAGGCTTCCAAATGTGATGACTTTTGGAGCAAAGCTCTCGACCCGGCCTAGATGGTCGGTCGGATCAGCATGCAGCGAAATGCCGCCGAAGGCGAAAAGTTGGTCGGGGATAAAGATGCCACCACAGCCAATAATGCTATCGATCTGTAGACGAGCATCGACCCTTGGTGACCAAACAACTAGCTCTCAATGAAAGCACAAATGTCGGTGTCAAAACCGACAGACCTCGGGTAGGGGGCCCGAGCTGTTAGATCGAATCGATGAGTAACAAGAGATAGAGGACACACTGCGTTTACCCAGGTTCGGGCCCTCTCCAAGGAGGTGAAACCCTATGTCATGCTCTTGCTTATATTATGAGAGTATCAAAGTACAGAACTGATCTACCTCGAGATCGTCAGCTGTGGTCTAAACCCTAGGGGTATGACGATGATGAATGTATGAATGATCCTCTATGGACTAAGCCCTTTGGTTTATATAGGCACCAGAGGTATCTAGGGTTGCGCATGGTCAGTTGCCATCTAGGGATTACATGCTGAATCTACATATATACTTGAGGTATGCACCAAGTCTTCAGCCGAGGTAGATTGAAGGCCTCCGAAGTCTCTCCTCCTTGATGGGCAGTCCAACCCATGTATTAGTCCAGCGAGGCTAGGACCCCCTAGTCCAGGTCACCGTCAGGTGGGGTGGCTGGGCACCGGCTGGACCTGACCAGGGCGTAGAGACGCAGCTGGTGTGGTGGTGGTTGAGCTCCTCTGGAAGCCTTCTTTGGCGGTAGGGTGCGGTCGATCTGGCGGCCCTCGCCGACGGACGGGTGGCTGCCTCCTCCTCACGTGGTTCTGGCCGGAGGCCGTGATAGGGTTTCAGGGGTGACGTAGGGGAGGCTGCTGGAGGGACGGGTAGATATACTACCTGTCACCTACGCAGGGGTGCGCTAGCCTGGACAAGCTCCGTTTGCCCTCCCCTTTTCCCAGCCTAGTGCCTCCTTGTCGCTAACCGTTGTTTGGGGCAAGTCGGTCACCGGCGGTTCTGATGGCTAGGGTTCTGTTGGTCGGCTCAAAGCTCGTGCCTTTGATGGTCTCTAGAGTGTCTAGATGCAGGGCGGCGGCCTTGGTGGCGGAAGTTGCGGGCTCGTGGTCGGAGCTAGTGGCTCGGGCGCTGATGGGCTTGCTATCATGGCCGCGTGGGCGGCATGGGGGTAGGCCTTCGACGTTCTCGGTGGTGGTGTGGCTGACGTTCTCATGTAGGGTCGTACCCCGGGCAGAGGCGGAGGGTGGTGGCCGGGTGTGAAAACCTCGTCTGGCTTGGCCAGACTGATGTCAGCGGCGTCCATGTGTCGCTCCCTTCTTGAAGGCTCCATCGTGGTGGCCCTGCATTCTTCATGCTACTCCGGTGAAAACCTTGATTCCCTGGATCGGGCGGTGGCGGCTCTTTGGCGTCGTTTCTTTCTTGGAAGCACCGCGTTGGAGTCCCTGGTTCGTCGAGTTGCGGCGTCATCTCCTCGCGGTGACTCGTGCACGGTGAAGAGCTTTTTAGATCCTTAGCTATGCTCTTGTGCCTACTTGTTTTTTGCTTTGCGTTGTTTGGAGCAGCATTGATGTTCGTCAGCTCCCTTGTATCTGCCTTGGGTTTGTGCGGGGCGTCAGGTGGTGTGCTTCTTGTATGTAGATCATTGCTTTATTATATATAAAAAGCAAGGCGAAAGCCTTTTCCGATATAAACACTTAAGACTTAACACTGATGGGTTAGGATATCAATGTTATCCTAACCATCCAATCACAATCACAGTTTCGTTCGCATAAAAAAAGTTGAGACGAAGCAAAAATAACTCGATGACTCATTGTTTTTCTTTATGATGTGAGGCTCTTCTTCTGTAATCCGCACGAGAGAGTCTGCTTGAAGCACAGTCGAATCAGAGATTGTATGAAATAAACGATTCAGCCGATGAAATCTCAGCAAAACAATGAGTTGGATTTGGCGATGTAGATCTAGCGACGAGATCGGGTGGACATGTTTGCCTTTCTCCTGTCAAAGCAGGGGAGTTGGATGTGTCTCCGTTGGGCCGGTGATGCTTCCGCAACAAAGACGTCGATTCGGGTGGATGTCTACATATAATCGACCCGGTGTGATCTTCTTCGTGCCGTGGACTCTTCAGGGTTGGCGTCAGGCTCTTCCTCTGTAATCCGCACAAGAGAGTCTGCTTGAAGCACAGTCGAATCAGAGATTGTATGAAACAAACGATTCAGTCGATGAAATCTCAGCCGGCGAGAGTAACGACGCCGAGAAAGTAGCGCACAGCCTATACCAGCACCGCCCACGCGACGACGCAGCAGAGGCCAAGGCCGCCGAGATGCAGCCGGAGCAGCGCGGCGGCGCAAACGCAGTCGGCGCAGCCGTTAGAATTAACGGCGTCGCGGACCTCCTGCCGTTCCTGCTCGGCGTCCCCGTCACGTACCGCTTCGCCAAGCACAACGTGAGTAGTCCCTCGCCAGTCCAACCCACCCACGCCCAAGCCCCCCTTCTCTCTCTCCTCGACACCCCGCGACTCGAGCGCGCTCGCCGTCGCCGCCGCCCCCGTCTCGCTTCCGCAGCTCCGTCCCCTCCCCGTGGATTCTCACTAAAAAAACTCGCCGCGCGCAGGCTTCTCTGGAGGGATTCGTCGCCGAACGCGGCTACGCCTGCGCCTGCGACTCGTCCTGCGGCTATCGCCGCGGCGGCAAGGTAAGTGCCGCGCGACCCGCGCCCGTCTCGAGAGGAGGATCCGCCTGATTTGGGCGAAAATTGAGGGGTTCGTTTCGTTTGCGCGCGCAGGCCTTGTCGGCGGTGGAGTTCGAGAAGCACGCGGGGGCGAAATCGAAGAACCAGAACGGCCACATCTTCCTCCCCAACGGCACCTCGCTCTACGACCTCTTCCACACGCTCAGGGAGGTGCCCGCCGAGAGATTCCCAGCGGCTTTCCGTGAGGCCGCCGGAGTGCCAATGACGGTGCCCGCCGCCGCCGCCACCTGTCCGCCCCTTGCGCAGGGTCAGCCGGCGAGCAGGGAGCCGGAATTGCTTCAGGCTAGCGACGTGATGGCGGAGCAGCCTGCTTGGGCTGCGCCGGCGCAGCAGGCTTTCAACTTCGATATTACGAGCGAAGAGGCGAATGCCGGCTTGTCTCTTCTTGACTTGAGGTTAGCAATTCCGCTGACTGACTTGTGTTTGGAACTCTGTCTACTCGTGTCATTTCATAGCAAAGGTACAATAGGTCTTTTCCCTTGCATCAAATCGATAGCAGTCTGATAGAATTGTAGAATAGTGCCCAGATTGAGGGATTATGATGTTTGGAGTGGTAAAACTAGAAGTTCGGGACTCATTGCAGGATTGTTCAGTCATAATGCTTCCTTTTTATCAGGGGAAATAATCCAGCCTCCGAAGCGGAACCTATGGATGGCATTGAATGGCCTTCTACGGAACACAGCTTGAGTTTGATAGACGCAGTAGAACAGATCGAGAATTCAGCCCGTGGTGACCATGAGATGCCTGATGTGGTTGAGGTAAGGATCACAACTGGTGATCGACCTAGGGATATTGGCTTGTCGACAGCCACCCATGTGAAAGTGAAAGTGATGGAAACGAAGTATCAGTCAGTGCGAACATCAGAAACCAAGTACAAGCCAGAGAGTTTACTTAAGGATGTCAGAGGATTGCTGTCCACTGGGCTTCTTGAAGGTTTCAGGGTGACCTACAAGAAGAATGGGGTGAGTGCTATTTCTTCAGGCAGTGTAGTTGTAGATTCAGCATGGAATGGTGATTGAAAACCTATATAATTTAATTCATATAAATTTCATTTGACGGTCCTTAGGTGGAGATGACTGGGCGTATAGACGGACAGAGATATTCCTGTGGTTGTGTGCAATGTGATTACAGTAATGTGAGCATTCTGTTATCTTGACTGCAGCACTGCACCATTGCTATTCTTGTATATCTGTACCTGTGAATTCTCCGAAAAATCAAACCTGACCTTGTGATGCTTGATCAATTGTAGATAATGAATGCATGTGAGTTTGAGCAACATGCTGGCCAGTTAACAAACAACCAAAATGATCATATATTTTTGGACAGTGGAATTTCGCTGTATAAGTTGATACAAGTACTTAAATATAAAAGACTTGACTTGCTTGGGGACCTGATTGAAGAACAGACTGGTCTCGCTCCAAATCTGATTGAATATGGAAAGTGGAAAGGTATTTTCATTGAGGACCCAAAGCTTTCTTACTTTTGGTTGTATTTCAGGATCTGATAATCTTTATGTTGGTCTACCTTTTCTCTGTATTGTGACGATTTCAGCTTCTTTTCAAGTGGAAAATAATGGTTTTGTTGACGCGCCTTCACATCATTGTTCAACTCAACGGTAAGTTACTGTGCGCGCAAAATTCATTGGCCTGTATTCAGCATAAAAACCCATTAGTTTTCCTTAATATTTTCAAGAGCTCTGTTACATTATCTGATATTTACACATTGGGGTGGGGTTGGGGGTGGGGGTGATGGGGGCTTGAACCTCTGAATAAGCCCTTAATTTAAACCAAGGAGATGGGACTAAATTTATGCTACCTTTATAATTTATAAGCTACTCTAAATTCCGAGCAGAATCTTACTAATTTTATTAATGTGTACTTTACCATTTTTATAATGTGTACTTTCTAATATAAGCTTTTGTAAGTACATGCATTTTGAGTGTCATAAACCATCAGAATACCAGATTGACTTCAGCTTTCATTCAAACTCCACTGCCAGTTTGCAGGAGTCGGCTGCAGGAGTGACAAGCCATAGAACTTTAGCCACTACTTCGGCAAATTCCTTGAAAAAATCTACTAGCAATCACATCTCAAACCTGAGCTGGAGTGCATTCAGGAGGCCACGGTGGCAATATAAGCGAGGAAGTACTCAAACTTCAGCTCCAACCTTGAGTAAAAGCCCTGAGAAAGGAACTTCGGGTCTGTCTACATGCACTTCAATGAAAAGTGTCACTGTAGAAATTCCTAGTGAGAACATTACAGATCCTCTTAGTCCTGAGGATATAAAGCCTAATTTTGCAGCAGATGCTGCAGTAATATCAACCTCATCGGAGTGCGATCCTATAGATCTAGCATTTTCTTTATCAAGCCCAATTTCAATTGTTCAAGAGCCACCCCTGAGTCACCACATGGACTCAAAGACGAAAGAACCTCGGCGAACAAAAGTGAGGTAAAAGGTCAAGCTGCAGCATTTTCTTGACATGTCACATTTAGGGGATCTTGCTGTGTATTCACATGCCATGAGATGGAAATGATGCATAATCATCGACATGTGTCTTATTTTTGCCTCAGGGATAACTCCTTGCACCCGCTGGTTTTCAAGGAAGGCGGCCTTCCAGACCTTACTTTGTTGACTTACAAGTTGAAGCACGGAGAGGTCTTTTAGATAGTTGCATGGGCTATATTAGCCCTTTTCCACACTTGCAGAATTTTTAAGGATTCTTAAGACCACTCACACTTCTGATTTTAGGTTCTAAAGCAAGGCTATAAACGGGGAGCAGGTATAGTCTGTGATTGCTGCAATGAAGAGGTAACTATCTTAAACTTGGCAATCAATAAAGTTGTTTTTAGGATGCATTTATTATTATGTTCAATAACCAATAACCAATGGATGGTTGTGTTGTTCTCTTTCGACTTCAGCTTACTCCTTCACAGTTTGAAGACCATGCTGGAATGGGGAAAAGACGACAACCGTAAGTACCACAATTTTACATGGAAACTGGGTCTAACTTAAATTTATTGACTCGCAAGAGTTAAAAGTTCTTGAAGTGTCATTCATGAAAGTGTTTGTAAAAGTTCCATCTCAAAATTATATCTCGGATCTTTAATTCATTTACATGGAACCTATATTTTTGTTTCAGGTATCGTAACATTTATACCTCAGAAGGATTGACACTTCATGAGCTGGCACTAAAACTGCAAGACAGTTTAAATTCAAATGGAGTCAGCAGCATTGATTTCTCTGACATTGATGACCCTCATAACATTGCTACTTCAGGTAAGATGCTGTTTATTTTCACCGAATAAAACCGTGGCAATGTGCTGTTAAGCTTTTCTTCTGTTTATATGGTGTATTTTGAGGGGCTATCGTCATTATTTCTCTAAATGTTAGAATGTGACCTTTGTGAATGTTACACATATTAATCAATGTTACCTTGCTGCCCTGTTCAAATGAGGTTAGCCTACTCCCCACAGTTTGACCTATTTGGTAGCGTAGTGTCCTTTTTAAGTTAGCTTTAGACTTATAGGAGCTGAGAGCTAAGAGCATCTCCACTCGCCCCCCCCCCCCCCACTAGGCCACCCCAGGCTGCTTTTTTATCGCCGGCTCCAAAAAAAGGCCCAGTCGCGGCCCCAGGAGCCCAAATTTCGCCGGTTAGGGCCGAAATTGGCGCCGGCGGACCCAGGCCGAACCCAGCGCGCTGGGGGCCGACCAGGGGCGCCGGGGGAAAGGAAAAACGCGCCAAAACTCCCCACGCCAGATTCCCACCGCGTGGATCCGCCGAGTCAGCGACTGCATCGTCGTCCTCATCCCATCGCCTCGGCTCCCGTGCGTATCAATGGCAAGGCTGCCGCCGGTCAGCCTTCCATTGATCATGGGCGGCGCAATGAAGGCGAGCCGCCGCGCGTCCCGCCCCTTCCCACCACGCGTCCACACTGTTGCCGCCCACGTGCCGCCCCTTCGCCGCTATAAAAGCCGCCCCTCTCTCCTTCGCCGCCGAGCACCCTCTCCCCTTTCCCCGTTTCAATCCTGGCCAGATGGCGGAGAGATTCCCCGGCGACGGAGCGGCGGCCAACGGCTTCGGCCGCCGCCATCTGCAAGAGTGGGAGGCGTGCCTCCTCTACGAGGCGAACTACCCGACGCCGCCCGACATGCGCGTGTCGGGCTGGTGGAGGCTCAGTGCCGGCGGCGTCCCCGTTCCCCCGCCGTCCTTCGACGTTGAACGCCGTGCCGAGATCATGCGGATCCGGGCGGCGCCGTCGGAGGAAGTGCGGCAGCAGTCGAGGTACGCCCCCGACAGCCACGCTCTGTGGACGGCGTACTTCCAGCGCCGCCACGCCGACCAGCTCGCGTGCACGAACGGCGCGCCGGCGCCAAGGGGGCGCCACAACTCCGACGGCCGCCGTCAATGGTGGGGCGTCCCCGGGCGCACGCTCCACGCCGTTCTCGAGCACATCGAGGGCGGTAACGCGTCGGTGTTAGAGTACCCGGCGCCCTCTTTCTCGCGCAGGAGCGGCAACTCGTGGCTGCCGAGGCGCATGGCCAGGGCGTCCTCCTCTTCCTCCGGCTCCTACTCCTCCGGCACAACGACGCCGCTCGCCGCCGTCAAGGCCGAGCCCCAGGAGACGCCGGAGCGCCGGCGCAGCCGCTCGGCAGCCTCGTCATAAACGAGGGTCGCCGCCAACCTTCCCCTCCCCGCGGCCATCCCCGTCTGGTCAGGCCGAAGACGGAGCCGGTGATGCCGCCCATCGTCGTCAAGCAGGAGCAACGTCGACATGGCCGCCGACCTCGAAACCGGCCTGAAATGGGCGCGGGACGGCTACGTGCGGGAGATGGAGTGCCAGCGCCGTGCTCTAGAGGAGATCGCCACGCGGCGCCGCGGCCGCGACGAGGGCGGCGTCATCGTCCTCGACGACAGCGACGAGGCGCCGGCGCCGACCAACCCCGTCCGCCACGACGACCCAGGACAGGGTTGCAGCAAGGACGGCGGCGGCGTGCAGGACGACGGCGACGACGATGACGATGACGGCGGCGACTACACCGCCTTCTACAAGCTCCTCGGCATGTAGTAGGCTCGGGGCGGCGGCGTAGTTTTAGTTTTTCTAAGTTTTTAAATTATGCCTTTAAGTTTGTACAGATATCAATGAAAACCGCCTGAATTTTGTCCAAATTTGTGTCATTTTGTACAAAATTTAGCCGAGTTTTGATTTCAAAAAACGGCGTATGGGGCCAACTTGGGGCGGCGGTTGGGAACCTGACCGCCCCCACGGCGAAAATAGCCTCCTGGGGGCTGGAGATGCTCTAAGAGTTTGCTTGAGGACCAACAGTCACCATCTCGTGGAGGTGTAATGCAAACTAGAACACGGCCCATGCTTTTCATTGAGCATAAATAAAACTAAAGTTGGACATATATACATAAATTAGTACCCAAATGGAATAACTCGTCCTTTGCTTAAACATATCTTTCCTACTTATAAAGGTTAGAGTTGGTGGTGAGTTCACATGTGGGACCGCACAAATAAACAAATGCACTACCCACATGTGAGACTATAAATCAACAAATGTTACTTTTACTAGGTGTGAGACCTTTCCCAAATAAACAAATACACTGCTACCCTAATGTGAGAATAACACTCTTGTAAACACCCAAATTATAAATGCAAGTATGCCACTCCAATACAAAATCATGGTCTTGATTTTAGTTTCTCCGCCCAATCAATTCTTTCAGTTCCATGTCATAGCAAAAAGATGGCACAATTGCATTTCAACGCGGCGAGAGATGTTGTCCTCCTACCTAATCCATGATCTTGTGCATTCAACTTACTCACGCCATTTTCCTATGTTCCAAATTCAAAATGGTATCTCACTGTAAATCTTGCAAAGGGCCTACTAAGGTCGCTCAAGACTCTTTAGCGACTGCAACATGATCTTTTATTATAGCTGCGCTCTCTTTTTAATCGTGAACCATGCAACAGCTCCAAGACACCGTCATCTTTTGATGACCTCCTAAGCCAGTGGTATTTCCTCTTCTTTTACGGTTTTGTAGCAACGCACGGGCAGTGTGCTAGTATATGCTAAAATGTAAAAAGTAAACCAGGCTATAAAGCTTCTACTAAATGCATGTTAGGTTATTGCCTCGTGTAGATTTTCCAAGGCAGGACTGTTGTGACTTGTGATCTGTCATCCAAATATCTACAGAGATCAAGGTACGGTAAACAGCCATCGTGTTTTATGAGGAAAATAATGTTTCATTGGAGTCAGTACTGTGGAGTGCAAAGCTGGCACTAATTCATACCTCTAGGACCTCTTCTGTCGAAAATTAACTCTAGGCAACTTGGGTAGTGACTAGGCAAGCCGATGCACTTCTCTCATGTTATCTGGACGCGGCATTGTACTCCCTCTGTCCCAAATTTCTTGTCTTAGATTTGTCTAGATACGGATGTATCTAATACTAAAATGTGACTTGATACATCCGTATCTAGACAAATCTAAGACAAGAATTTTGGGACGGAGGGAGTAGAACAGTAGGCTAGTGGAATATTGCAACTTTTGGAAAGGCAGTGTGGCCTTCAGGCCAGGTCTCATGTACATGTACGGTTCACCCCTCTCATCCTTCACCCTTTTGCCTTCTAAGGCTTTGTTCTTACTGTGCAAGAGCTTGCGGAGTTAGGTTTTCTGTCTTGGAAAGGCAGTTGGGTTTTCTGTTGATTTGCGATTCTATTCATCCAAGCGTACTTTTTCCTGCCATCCAGTTTTTCTATCATTTCTACTCTAATTCTTCTTTGGCTTTCGTTCTACTGCAGTTTTATCTTCAACCGTGTAGGCTTTTACTAGCTGAATGTGGAACTGTCCTCCCCACCCCCCTGCATGCATCACTTCTGTGCACTCCATTTTATGTGCATTGCACATTGTACTTGAACTTTTAGAGAGTATTACGATATTTTGTTGCAAGGATAGAACCGATTTCAGAATTTTGTTATAAATGAGCAGCTAATTTTTTTCAAGGAAAACTGTAGGACGTGACAGCAAAATGAGTAGCTGAACATTTCCTTCATGCACTAGACTCCCACTGGAGGTAAATTAAATTGGATGATTGTGGTACCAATATTGAATGATTTACCTTCAGACTGGGAAGCAATGATCATATGGACTCCATGTTTGAGTAATATGGGTAAACAATTTATGGTCCTCAATCTTTGTGACAATCATTTGCGTTATTACAGGTTGTAGGAAAGAACCTTCTACCACCAGTACACCTCTCATTGTTCCATTGAAACGGACATTACAAGGAAGAGTTGTTGATACTGAGAGCTGCCATTTATGTGGGTAAGAATTAGATTATGCACACTGTTGAATTCGCATGATTATCCTTCATATGAAACTCTGCATCTTTATTTTGACAGCAATGCCTGTACGACTATTGGGGTAATCGGTGAAGACATGATTATCTTCTGTAACCAGGTTAGTTCTGCTAAGTTCTTTTCTCGTTAGCGTTGCCTTTGATTGTTGGAACCTTGTCTTGAAATTTATGCCATAATCATATCTACAGTGTGAGAGGCCATGCCATGTGAAATGCTACAATAGTGGATTCCAAGAAAACAACGTATGTGACTAACCTTTCCTTTCATATGTGGTGGAGAAGAGCTTATCATGGCGAAAGACATTGCTGACTCGTTGTATTGACTATTTCAGGAACCTCTGAATGTTTTGAGAGAATATATGCAGTGTCACTTCTTCTGCTGTAAAAAATGTCAGTTACTTCGTGCTTCTTTGCACCAAGAACTAAATAAGCGGGAAAAGATCAGACATAAAAGATCCAATGTTTGTTGGCACCTTTTAAGTGGAATGAATCCGAGGCGTGATGTGCAGCAGTTCATAGATCAGGTTATTGGAATCTTCAAAGTAAGTTCTTTCTGTGAGGGATTTATGGCTTTATTTCTTAAAACCTTGTTTCGCCAATGATAAACTTCCCAACCATGGCTGTCATATTGCTTGTAGGCTGCAAAAGTCTCACGTTAATCTCTGTTTTTATAGGTTGCATTCCCGGAAACAGCTGACCCGGAAAGTGATATCATACGAGATATGGTTATTGCGTAAGTTCTTGACTAAATTTGCAACTCTTGAATGGTGTACAAATAGTTACATCAATGTGCATCTGGCCTGCATTTTTTCTGTCCATCTAGTCTAGTAAACTCAAGTAATTACACTAAACCGCATTTTTTGCAGCACGGATGTAGGAGGAAAAAATGATTTTAGAGGAATGTATTGTGCAGTACTAACCACAAGCAGGTACCTTTTCTGGTCAAGTCATGTATATTATTTTAGCAGTTTTTGCTCAATTGGTCTGTGCAAAGCAATGACACTACTATTTTTAAGTCTTTACGTTTGTGTAACTAATATAAACTGCTAATGGTTTGGTTTCTGGAACTTGAAATCGGGAGAGGAACAAGCAATCAAGTGCTTGTATTTTCTATTTACACTATTTTGGTTAATCATACCTTTTTTCTCTGTATGGTCGTATTGCAGTAAACTTGTTGTGTCAGCTGCAATTCTGAAAGTGCGCACGGAAGAAGTTGCAGAACTTGTCCTTGTCGCTACACATAATGAGTGCAGAAAAAAGGTGGGAATGAACTTACATTGTCTAGTCCACAATAGTGAACTCTATCAGTTATCAGACGTAATTCCTTTTCTTTTCATGTCTGTATGCTAAGAATGATGCTGGGACTATAACTGGAGAGTGTACATCTGTATATGATGAGGTTCTTAAACACTAGAGGAGAGTAAAAATATTCTATTAGTATAATAACTTGGAATATGGTTTAGACAAAAGATCAAGATTGGTATTAGCAAGAACTAATTGTACGGATTCTAGAGCATATACTGTTAGAAGTGGACCTGCGGGTTGTTATAACTTAGGCCCTTAGATTTGCTTCTTTTTTTCTTCCACTGACCAGCAAATAATGAAGGCTTTTACTGTACTGGTTTGATACTTCATGTAACCAACGCAATGAATTTAGCGCATCTGTGTAGCAACTAATATCCTTAGGTTTTGGTCTGTCTCTGTGCAGGGCTACTTCAGACTTCTCTTGAGACAAATCGAATCACATCTGACAGCCCTGAATGTTCAGCTTCTTACGGCGCACGTTGATCCTGAAATGGTACCAATCTGGTCCAAGAAACTTGGCTTCACCATTTTATCAGATCAAGAGGTAATGACGTACTATACTTTTTTGTTTCCGGGCTTCCCTGCTCAGCTTGATCTAACATCATCGATATCACTCCAGTAGAGCTAACTTAATTGCACTTCTATTGCTGTCCTGTTGCCAGAAGTCGTCACTGCTAGAGGCACACCCCTTGGTGATGTTCGAGGGCCTAACATTGATGCAGAAATCATTAGCTATCAAGCCTGATCTCGAGGTTTTGAGTAACCAAGTTACAATGGGAGAACCGAGTGCACCTGATCTCAAGATTTCGAGTAACCAAGTTACAATGCGAGAACGGAGTGCACCTGATCTCAATGTTTTGAGTAACCAAGTTACAATGGGAGAACCGAGTGCAGTCTTTGTAGCTTATGCTCTCTAATGAATGATTAGAAGCTCGACCTTTGTATATAGGGCTTTGTAGCGTATATGTAACGGCATATGCTCTCGTGTCCGAGTGCTTTAGGTGCCTCATGTCAAGCCTGTGAAGTCAGTTTGGTATATCTTAGAGGTTAATCCGTAGCAGTAGTGTGTTGTGTCAGCAGGTCGTTTTTGGTGGAAAATTTTGAGCTCTTTGAGTCTCTTAACAATAATCAAAAGGCCGGACAGCATCTTGAGCCGTGATGCGTTTCTGAGCTAAAATTGGCGAAATGTTAACCACATGGAAGTGCGCTAATTTCTACAGATCTAAGCAACGCAAAGATTTTCAAAGATAATAGTGTGAAGCCACAAAGAGCAACATTATTATCTCAAAAGAGGAACAGCGTTATCGTTTTATGTATTAATACAGGCAGTAATGCCATAACTTTCTGTGGCTAGAACATCATCCATGCCATTGCTATGTGATCTATAGGACTCGAGAGCCTAAGCAACTAACCACACCATCCTACAGTTTTATTGATCGTGAAGCCAGCGTGCGAGGAAGCAGTATCCGGCTGAGGAGCAGGCTTCTGCTCCCTTTGTTTTGCAGGGTCGACAAAAATGACCCATCCATCCAGAAACTTGGCATTCATCTCCTGCCGCGCGGTCTCAGCTTCTTCTAAACTCGCGTACCTTACAAAACCAAAGCCCTTTGATCTCCCAGAAACTCTATCTGTTATGACTTTCGCTGCACAAGGCGACAAGCAAGACACAATGAGCAATGAAAATGAACATTGACTGAAACGTTACTACCAGAGCAAGCCTTGTACCTTCAAGAAGCTGTCCGAAGGGAGCAAACGCGCTCTTGAGCTTCTCATCCGTCGTTAGCCTTGAAAGCCCTGCAATTGCATCGCATATAAAATGTATGGCCATGCGCATGTGAAAAGAAAAACAGCGCAAAGCAGGGCTTACTATTTACCACCGTACACTCGCAAAGTTTCAGTTTTGCAACATGTAATTACTGAGACCAGTAATTAAAGTCTATAACACAAATGCGACATAGGAGCTTTGCGTAGTATGATTCGGCGATGCAGAAGCCCATACCAATGAAACAATTCAGAAACCAATCTAATTGATACGCAATGGTTTACTCCGATTCAGCATATCAGTTGTTCTTGCTAAGACACGTCTGATATGCACATAGATATCATTTGACCAGAAGTTGCACAGTTAGATTCATTTGCACGGAGAGCATCTACATTGATTGCTCTAATTTGCCAGGGCAGGATTAGAACACATGGCAAACACCTAAAGCTATCCCCAATTCATCCCCAAAAAATGGGCTGGCCCTCTCCCAGAGACTAACTTGTAGCGATGTGGTAGAGAAAAAGCTTCTATGTGGGTTGGGAGGGGAGGGGAGGGGAGGAAAATCGTTACCGCTGACGAAGAGCTTGGGGGTGGTGAGCGGCGGCACGTTGGCGACCTCGGTGTCGTCGCCGAAGATGGTCGAAGGAGGAGGCAAGGTGGGGGAGGGGGCCGCGGAGGAGGAGGAGCAGAAGGCGGCGCGAAGTACAGAGGAGCGGGAGGATGAAAGGGGGGTGGAGCCGAGGAGGCGGCGGAGCAGGGTGGAGGAAGACGAGGAGAGGGCCATGGCCGGCGGCTAAAACCCTAGCTCCCGTCCAACCCTCACGGCCTGTTTGGCAAACGAAGGTAAGGGGAATAGGAGTTTAACTCTAATTCCCTTTCCCCATCTCAATTATCAGCCCTCCCCAGGTAATAGATAAGTGGGACTTTTACACGTGAATTCCCCTTTCACTTCCCTGTCGAATTCCCATTGCACCTAAACAAACAAAGGAATAAGACTCTCTAAGCCTCAAACTCCCATTCCCTCTCTCCAACTCCACCGAACCAAACACGCTGTCAGGTTCAGCGTTCAGCGTTCTGGGTTCGTGGGAGGTGGCTCACGGCGTTCTGGGTCTGACCCGGCCTGATAATCTTTCTGCTTGTTCTGGCGTATGGACCCGACACTTCTTTTACCTCCGTTTTTCCAAGACAGTTTCACGAATAAACATTTCAGGGAAACCCTATGCAATTATCCAAACAAAAATATCTTATTAGAAGTTTTTCATTAAAAAACAAGTTGGTTTTAACATGTGCTCGGAAGTAAGAGCATCTACAACCTGACCGTCCACTTACCCCCTAAACCGGACGGATAGATTTAACATTGCCAGACAAAAAAAAGTCACCCAGCTAGACCCTCAAAATCAAGTCAAACGTTTGGGATGTCCGACGCCCTTCATATTCAGCCCCTATGCGAGGCGGACATAGGATGCCTGGACGCGTACGCCACGTCGAATCTGACATGCCGGTTCGACTCCAAATCCCTCTAATTTAATCAAGGCCACCATATCGCACCCCTGCTCCCACGGTTGCCCCCCCCTTTCCCGGCTTTGAGTCGTCGCCTCCTCATACCTGCGTCTGTGCCGCCACCCTCGTCCGTCGTCCATGGGGGTCCTAGTAGTCGCGAGCAACCCGGAGAAATCTCCCGGAGGGAGCGACGCACCCTATAGCGTGTCCGCGAGCTGCGAGGAAGGAGGCCACGACATGGACTTGATCGTGTTTGCTCCGTCCGCTAGCCCACGAGAAGGTGCCCGCCCTTGATCGCGCCCAACGATGTTCCAACCTTGCAATGGTTGGGCATCCGGATGTCTGGATGTAGGAGGAAGAGGACACCACCGAGGCCATGGCATACAACTCACCGCAACTCTGACGGTCCCAGACAATGCCGAGAAACGTCGACGCTGGGCATGCCCGCATACTGTTCCATGAAATGGCCGACCTAGGCACACAAAGGTAGGTTTTGCTTGTTTTGTTTCTTGCATACACCAGTGGATTGCTTGCTTTGTTTGTCCCATACACATTAATCGGATTAATTTTGGAATGGTTGTTTCATTGTGATGCATATTTTAGGACACATACAAGATGAGCTTGACAAATGAAGGTCAAGAGCGTATACATTATGACTTGGGTGATACCAATTCCCCTTTGTTTTATGTTGGGCAAACATCAGGCACTAAAAAAGGCATCATCTGTGTCCCGACCGAGGGGGTCCTCGCCATATGACCGCCTATATCGGTTCTGCCCTGGGCCAGTTTGGGCAGCTCGTAGCGAATTGCATGAAGATTCCAGAAGACTTGTAGTACACTTTGAAGATAGCAGAGCCATGAAGGATTTTGTCTCCAATGTAGCCGGCCTAGTTATGTAATCCTAGGACCTCCAGTATGTTATATAAGCTGGGGTGGGGCTCGTTGACAGAGCTAAATCCGGCGAGTAGGGGGTCCCGAGCTGGTGATCCTGGTACGATGATAACATGACAAAGAGGGACATAGTGTTTTACCCAGGTTCAGGCCCTCTTGAAGAGGTAAAACCCTATGTCCTGCTTCTAGTGTATTGATTGTGATGGGATACAATGTACATGATGATCTACCTCAAGATTGTATGTGTATGAATCTATCGAATATGAGATCATCTATTGACTAGTCTAGCCTCGGTTTATATAACGTACCAGAGGCCTAGGATTTAGAAGAGTCCTAATCAGCTACATTGGTGGAGAGGAGTCCTCGTCTTGTGTACCAAGTCTTGTGGAATCTTCCTTGTATGCGCCATGGGCTGCCCAAAGTGGTCCATTAGTGAAACTCCACGGGGGTCCTCGGCCCGACCCTCCTAGCCGGGAGACGACATGGTGAGTACCCCCTAGTCCAGAACACCATCACTCGTTGTAGATCATATTCTTACATATACTTTGTACACACTCTGTCGGTACCGTGAATAGTTTGTTCATGGAATCAACTGAGGATGGGCCACAAATAACGCCCTCCCTAGTCAGGGGGAAAATGCCTAAGGAGGAGTTCCAACATAAAGTCTCGTGGTGGCATGCAGATCTTTGACAAAGATCCCGGACATACAAGGTTAGCTCCAAAATCCTCAAGTGACAACCTGAGGTTACGAGCGTATCCGGGAACGAAGCCATCCGACAACGACTATTCCAGCTGACTCCTAGAGAGCTCAGACTGCGGCTCTCCACACGTGGCATGTGGGTTCTGCCTACGCAGGCCTTTTGTGACACGTTGCGAGCAGGCAGCCTCGGCGGCAGAGTTACAGCGGTGCCAGGGTCGAGTCATCTGCTTACCTACCACGAGGATGACACCTGCACCAACGAATAGCATAGCAAGACCAATGCCACCTTGAGCGGCAGTGAAAAGACAGTTGTTCATTCCCGAGAGCCAGAAGACAATGACACTTCATCAAGCATTTATTGCGCATACCCACCTTGTCAGGACAAAGCAGTTTCCCTAGCAACGAAGCCATTGTGGTACCCCTTGAGCTATAAAAGGAGGACCTGGCTACTGAGAACATGGTTGGACACTTGGTAGAACATCGATAGGAGCCATACTACTCTCTTCATTCCCGGAAAAGGATATGTAGCTCTCTGTCCACCAAATAAACCACACACAAAGTAGGAGTAGGGTATTACGCGACCATGCGGCCCGAACCTGGGTAAATCACTATGTCTCATTGTACATTTCTTGTTGGGATAGATCCTCACCTACGCCCCGTCTATGAATCAGCAAGGGACGTTTTCAATCCTTGGTGTCTCACTGTGTTGTGCACACGCGCGACAACACACTCCAACGCAATAAACACAAGCAAGATGTAGAGTATTATCTCCTTCGGAGAACCTCAAGTTGGGTAAACATTGCCTCCTGTTACCACCATGCTAAGTCGCCTAGCTAGGATACCCTACCAAGGGATTTGCTGGATTTAGCTACAACGGTGGTGGCTAAAAGTGCAACTAATCCCCGGGTGGATTTGGTAATTCATAACAACATATAGCTCATTGAACTAATATCCATTCAAGTTAAATATTTCAGAAAGTTCAATGATTGGCATGGCATGGACTAGAGATGTGGACCCCTCAAAATGCTAAGGACAAAGATTGGCAAAAGCTCAAGACTCTTCATTTCTATTTTAGTGATCCAAGATCACATTGAGTCCATAGGAAAGCCAATACTATTAAAAGGGGATGAGGTGTTGCTTAATGGTCTACTTGCTCAAAGTGCTTAGTGATATTGCACCAAAACCCTCAGCCACTTTCTCATTTCCACATTTGTCCAAAACTCAAAGTCAAACTCGGCCCCATCAAAAAGAACTGTCCGGTGCCATCGAGTTCAGTTGACATAGCCACTGCCAGAAACCCTAGACAATTCGGTCACACTGATATGGATCTCGGTCTCACCGAGATGTCCCTGTAAATTCTCTGTTGCCTATTGTAATTATTTCGGTCTCACCGAAATGTGCAATCGGTCCCACCGAGTTTGCTTGACCAACTCTCTATTTGCTCTTTGCTGAAATCGGTCTCACCGAGTTCAAGCAATCGGTTTCACCAAGATGAGGTTTTGCCCTAGCCCTAGCACATCGGCCCCACCGAGTTGTTCCAGTCGGTCCCACCGAGATTCCTAACGTTCACATTTTGAACTGAATCGGTCTCACCGAGTTCTTCTATTCGGTTTGACCGAGTTGGGTCAAATGTGTGTAACGGTTGGATGTTGTGTGGAGGCTATATATACCCCTCCACCCCCTTCTCCATTTGTGAGAGAGCCATCAGAACGTACCTACACTTCCACTAATCATTTTCTGAGAGAGAACCACCTACTCATGTGTTGAGACCAAGACATTCCAATCCAACCACAAGAATCTTGATCTCTACCCTTCCCCAAGTTGCTTTCCACTCAAATCATCTTTCCACCATAGCCAAATCTGTGAGAGAGAGTTGAGTGTTGGGGAGACTATCATTTGAAGCACAAGAGCAAGGAGTTCATCATCAACACGCCGTCTATTACCTTTTGGAGAGTGGTGTCTCCTAGATTGGTTAGGTGTCTGATACGTCTCCATCGTATCTACTTTTCCAAACTCTTTTGCCCTTGTTTTGGACTCCAATTTGCATGATTTGAATGGAACTAACCCAGACTGATGCTGTTTTCAGCAGAATTGCCATGGTGTTATTTTTGTGCAGAAATAAAAGTTCTCGGAATGACCTGAAAATTCATGGAGGATATTTTTGGAATAAATAAAAATATTGGCGAAAGAATCAACAGAGGGGGACCCACCTACTGTCCACAAGGGTGGAGGGCGCGCCCCCTGCCTTGTGGGTCCCCTGGACCTCCACCGACCTCAACTCCAACTCCATATATTCACGTTCGGGGAGAAAAAATCAGAGAGAAGGATTCATCGTGTTTTACAATACGGAGCCGCCGCCACCTCCTGTTCTTCATCGGGAGGTCAGATTTGGAGTCCGTTCGGGGCTCCGGAGAGGGGAAATCATCGCCATCGTCATCATCAACCATCCTCCATCACCAATTTCATGATGCTCACCGCCGTGCATGAGTAATTCCATCGTACCTTGCTGGACGGTGATGGGTTGGATGAGACTTATCATGTAATCGAGTTAGTTTTGTTAGGATTTGATTCTTAGTATCCACTATGTTCTGAGATTAATTGCTATGACTTTGTTATGCTTAATGCTTGTCACTAGGGCCCGAGTGCCATGATTTCAGATCTGAACCTATTATGTTTTCATGAATATATTTTTGTTCTTGATCCTATCTTGCAAGTTATGGACACCTATTACGAGTTATGATCCGCATACCCCAAGGTGACAATAATTGAGATTCTTTCCGGTGATTACCGTAGTTTGAGGAGTTCATGTATTCACTAAGTGCTAATGCTTTGGTCCGGTTCTCTATTAAAAGGAGGCCTTAATATCCCTTAGTTTCCATTAGGACCCCGCTGCCACGGGAGGGTAGGACAAAAGATGTCATGCAAGTTCTTTTCCATAAGCACGTATGAATATATTCGGAATACATGCCTACATCATATTGACGAATTGGAGCTATATCTGTGTCACCCTAGGTTATAACTGTTGCATGATGAATGCCATCCGACATAATTATCCATCATTGATCCATTGCCTATGAGCTTTTCACCTATTGATCTTTGCTACGTTACTTTGTTGTTGCCACTATTACAATTGCTACAAGACTGCTATTGTTACTTTTGCCACCGTTACTGTTACTTCCATACTACTTTGCTACTAAATATTTTGCTACAGATAATAAGTCTTTCAGGTGTGGTTGAATTGACAACTCAGCTGCTAACACTTGAGAATATTCTTTGGCTCCCCTTGTGTCGAATCAATAAATTTGGGTTGAATACTCTACCCTCGAAAACTATTGCGATCCCCTATACTTGTGGGTTATCAAGACCTTTTTCTGGCGCCATTGCCAGGGAGCATAGCTCTATTCTCTGAGTCACTTGGGATTTATATCTGTTGATCACTATGAGGAATTTGAAAGATGCTAGAACCAAGATTTTTCCCTCTACTATGAGGGGAGGTAAGGAACTGCCATCTAGCTCTACACTTGATTCACCTTCTGTTTGAGTAAGCTTGCGACACCTACACATGCTATTGATTCTGATATGTCGCATGTTATTGATGATGCTACTTCTGCTATGAATGATGCTTATGATGCTACTACTTTGCTTGATAAAACTGTGCGACTGGGTGAATTACATGATGAACATCTTGCTAGAGTTAGAACTATTGATTATGCTGAAGATGATGATATTTGTGAAACTGATGAAATTATTGAAACTGAAAACTTTGAGACACCTGATAAGACTAGCTCTCCTAGATATGAACTTCCTGTTATGCCTGAGGGTTATGTTATGGATGGAGAGGTAGCTAGGGAATTTCTTGCTTGCAAGGATAGAGATGATCTTAAGAAATTATTATGCAAGTGGAAAGAAAAGTCTTTGAATGCTAGAATGCAATATGATCCTAAGTTTGTTACTTCACCTATCTTTGTTACTGATAAGGATTATGAATTCTCTATCGATCTTGAGTTAATTACTTTGGTTGAATCTGATCCTTTCCATGGTTATGAATCTGAAAGTGTTGTGGCACATCTTACTAAATTGAATGATATAGCCATCCTATTTGCTCGAGGAAAAAATTCGCTATTACTATATTCTTAAGTTGTTTCCTTTCTCGTTAAAGGGTGATGCTAAGTTATGGTTTAATTCTCTTGCTCCTGGTTGTGTGCGTAGTCCCTACTACTTCTCTGAAAATATTTCCCTGTTCATAACAAACAAGCTGCTTTGAAGGAAATATTTAACTTTGTGCAAATTGAAGAAGAGAGTCTCCCACAAGCTTGGGGGAGGCTTCTCCAATTACTTAATGCTTTTGCCTGATCATCCTCTCAAGAAAAATGAAATGCTTGATATCTTTTATAATGGACTAACCGATGCTTCCAGGGACCACCTAGATAGTTGTGCTGGTTGTGTTTTCAGGGAACGAACTGTTGAGCAAGCTGAATTACTACTGAATAATATATTGAGAAATGATAATGATTGGACACTTCCTGAGCCAACTCCTAAGCCAACTCCGAAGAAAAGAGGAATTCTATTTCTCAGTCCTGAAGATATGCAAGAGGCAAAGGAATCTATGAAAGAAAAAGGGTATTAAAGCCGAAGATATTAAGAATTTACCGCCTATTGAAGAAATACATGATCTTGATAACCCGACACAGGTGGTAGAGGTAAACTCTCTCTATAGATTTGATGAAGGTGATATTCCTCATAATAAGTCTGCTAGTCAATGCTTGGATGAGTTTGATAACTTTATTGTTAAACAAGAAAATTTCAATGCTTATGTTGGTAGACAATTGAAACGTAATGCTTACATGCTTGGCTGCTTGGGTGATTACATCAGTAGAACTATTAATGATCTTAAGATTATTAGTAAGCATGATTCCATAGTTAGAACTCAAGTAGAACAAGTACTTAAGGCACATGATGATTTGCTCAATGAGTTGAATAGTAAGAACAATGATAATGCTGTTAGGGTTATGACTAGAGGTGGTAAAATGAACCAGGAACCTTTTTATCCTGAGAGTCATCCTAAGAGAGTTGAGCAAGATTCTCAAAGAATTAGTACTGATGCACCTAGTCCTTCTAATAAAAAGAAGAGGAAAACTGATAGGACTTTGCATGCTTCTAGTGAACCTGTTATAAACACTCCCGAGAATCCCAATGATATTTCTATTTCTGATGCTGAGACACAATCTGGTGATGAACATGAACCTAGTGCTAATGTTAATGATGATGTTCATGTTGATGCTCAACCTAGTAATGATAATGATGTGGAGGTAGAACCTGTTGTTCATCTTGATAACCCATAATCAAAGAATCAACATTATGATAAGAGAGACTTCGTTGCTAGGAAACACGGTAAAGAAAGAGAACCATGGGTTCAAAAACCCACGCCCTTTCCTCCTAAACCATCCAAGAAAAAGGATGATGAGCATTTTGAGCGCTTTGTTGAAATGCTTAGACCAGTCCTTTTGCATATGCGTTTGACTGATATTCTAAAAATGTCTCCTTATGCTAAGTATATGAAAGATATTGTTACTAATAAAAGAAAGATATTGGAAGCTGAAATTTCCACCATGCTTGCTAATTATACTTTTAAGGGTGGAATACCAAAGAAACTTGGGGATCCAGGAATACCAACTATACCATGCTCCATTAAAAGAAACTATGTTAAAACTGCTTTATGTGATTTGGGAGCCGGTGTTAGTGTTATGCCTTTCTCTCTATATCGTAGATTTGATTTGAATAAGTTAACACCTACTGAAATCTCTTCGCAAATGGCTGATAAGTCAACTGCTATACCCATCGGTATTTGTGAGGATGTGCCTGTTGTGGTTGCAAACGTTACTATCTTAACGGACTTTGTTATTCTTGATATTCCCGAGGACGACAGTATGTCGATCATCCTTGGTAGACCCTTTTTGAATACTGCAGGGGCTGTTATTGATTGCAACAAAGGGAATGTCACTTTTCATGTTAATGGTAATGAGCATACAATACACTTTCCGAAGAAACAACCTCAAGTTCATAGTATCAATTTTATTGGAAAAATTTCAACTATTACTATTGGAGGTTTTGAATTCCCTCTCCCTACTGTCAAAAAGAAATATGATATTCTTATTGTTGGGGACATGCATATCCCCATTAGGTAACCTAGTGTTATTCGAAAATTCTCCGGTTTCATGTTATCCGAAAGAAGTTTGTTAATAAGACTTGATCAACCTTGTTAATGGATGCCTTTTGATGAGCATGATATGGATGAATTTAGAAAGCACAACTTTCTGTACCCACATTTTACTTTCTGTTATTTAGAATAAATAAAGCAAAATTAGTATTATCTGTCTATTTTTTGAATTACCCGTGCAATAAAAAAATGTCCCAAAAATAAAAGTTCTCCAAATGCCCTGAAAATTTAGTATGATTTTTATAGAATATTTTAGAATTTCTGGCACTGAACATGCACCAGGGGGCTACACTAGTGGACCATAAGGGTGGAGGGCGCGCCCTGCCCCCTGGGTGCGCCCCCTGCCTTGTGGGTCCCACGTAGGTGTTGGAAATATGCCCTAGAGGCAATAATAAATTGGTTATTATTATATTTCCTTGTTCATGATAATCGTTTATTATCCATGCTAGAATTGTATTGATAGGAAACTCAGATACATGTGTGGATACATAGACAACACCATGTCCCTAGTAAGCCTCTAGTTGACTAGCTCGTTGATCAATAGATGGTTACGGTTTCCTGACCATGGACATTGGATGTCGTTGATAACGGGATCACATCATTAGGAGAATGATGTGATGGACAAGACCCAATCCTAAGCCTAGCACAAGATCGTGTAGTTTGTTTGCTAAGAGCTTTTCTAATGTCAAGTATCATTTCCTTAGACCATGAGATTGTGCAACTCCCGGATACCGTAGGAATGCTTTGGGTGTACCAAACGTCACAACGTAACTGGGTGGCTATAAAGGTGCACTACAGGTATCTCCGAAAGTGTCTGTTGGGTTGGCACGAATCGAGACTGGGATTTGTCACTCCGTGTAAACGGAGAGGTATCTCTGGGCCCACTCGGTAGGACATCATCATAATGTGCACAATGTGACCAAGGAGTTGATCACGGGATGATGTGTTACGGAACGAGTAAACAGACTTGCCGGTAACGAGATTGAACAAGGTATCGGGATACCGACGATCGAATCTCGGGCAAGTACTATGCCGCTAGACAAAGGGAATTGTATACGGGATTGATTGAATCCTCGACATCGTGGTTCATCTGATGAGATCATCGAGGAGCATGTGGGAGCCAACATGGGTATCCAGATCCCGCTGTTGGTTATTGACCGGAGAGTCATCTCGGTCATGTCTGCGTGTCTCCCGAACCCGTAGGGTCTACACACTTAAGGTTCGGTGACGCTAGGGTTGTAGAGATATTAGTATGCGGTAACCCGAAAGTTGTTCGGAGTCCCGGATGAGATCCAGGACGTCACGAGGAGTTCCGGAATGGTCCGGAGGTAAAGATTTATATATGGGAAGTCTTGTTTTGGTCGCCGGAAAAGTTTCGCGCATTATCGGTATTGTACGGGGAGTGCCGAAAGGGGTCCGGGGGTCCACCAAGGGGGTCCACCAGCCCCGGGGGGCCACATGGGCTGTAGGGGTGTGCGCCTTGGCCTATATGGGCCAAGGGAACCAGCCCCAAGAGGCCCATGCGCCAAGAGATAAGGGAAAGGGAGAGTCCTAAAGGGGGAAGGCACCTCCGAGGTGCCTTGGGGAGGATGGACTCCTCCCTGGCCGCACCCTTCCTTGGAGGAAGGGCCAAGGCTGCGCCCCCTCTCCCTTGGCCCTATATATAGTGGGGGGGGAGGGAGGGCAGCAATACCTAAGCCCTGGCGCCTCCCTCTCCCTCCCGTGACACATCTCCCTCCTCCCGCAGCGCTTGGCGAAGCCCTGTTGGAATCCCGCTACTTCCACCACCATGCCGTCGTGCTGCTGGATCTCCATCAATCTCTCCTCCCCCCTTTCTGGATCAAGAAGGAGGATACATCGCTGCTCCGTACGTGTGTTGAACGCGGAGGTGCCGTCCGTTCGGCGCTAGGATCATCGGTGATTTGGATCACGACGAGTACGACTCCATCAACCCCGTTCTCTTGAACGCTTCCGCTCGCGATCTACAAGGGTATTTAGATGCACTCCTTCCCTCTCATTGCTAGTAAACTCCATAGATTGATCTTGGTGATGCGTAGAAAATTTTGAATTTTTGCTACGTTACCAAACAATGGCATCATGAGCTAGGTCTATGCGTAGTTTCTATGCACGAGTAGAACACAAAGTAGTTGTGGGCATCGATTTTGTCAATTTACTTGCCGTTACTAGTCTTATCTTGATTCGGCGGCATCGTGGGATGAAGCGGCCCGGACCGACCTTACACGTACACTTACGTGAGACAGGTTCCACCGACTGACATGCACTAGTTGCATAAGGTGGCTAGCGGGTGTCTGTCTCTCCCACTTTAGTCGGATCGGATTCGATGTAAAGGGTCCTTATGAAGGGTAAATATAAATTGGCATATCACGTTGTGGCTTTTGCGTAGGTAAGAAACGTTCTTGCTAGAATCCCATAACAGCCACGTAAAACATGCAACAACAATTAGAGGACGTCTAACTTGTTTTTGCAGGGTATGCTATGTGATGTGATATGGCGAAAATGATGTGATGAATGATATATGTGATGTATGAGATTGATCATGTTCTTGTAATAGGAATCACGACTTGCATGTCGATGAGTATGACAACCGGCAGGAGCCATAGGAGTTGTCTCAATTTATTGTATGACCTGCGTGTCAATGAAAACGCCATGTAATTACTTTACTTTATTGCTAACCATTAGCCATAGTAGTAGAAGTAATAGTTGGCGAGACAACTTCATGAAGACACAATGATGGAGATCATGATGATGGAGATCATGGTGTCATGCCGGTGACAAAGGTGATCATGCCGCGCCTCGAAGATGGAGATCAAAAGGCGCAAGATGATATTGGCCATATCATGTCACTTTATGATTTGCATGTGATGTTTGTCATGTTTACATCTTATTTGCTTAGAACGGCGGTAGTATAAATAAGATGATCCCTCACTAAAATTTCAAGAGATGTGTTCCCCCTAACTGTGCACCGTTGCGAAGGTTCGTTGTTTCGAAGCACCACGTGATGGTCGGGTGTGATAGATTCTAACATTCGAATACAACGGGTGTTGACGAGCTTAGCATGTACAGACATGGCCTCGGAACACATGCGAAACACTTAGGTTGACTTGACGAGCCTAGCATGTACAGACATGGCCTTGGAACACAAGAGACCGAAAGGTCGAACATGAGTCGTATAGTAGATACGATCAACATGGAGATGTTCACCGATGATGACTAGTCCGTCTCACGTGATGATCGGACACGGCCTAGTTTGACTCGGATCATGTATCACTTAGATGACTAGAGGGATGTCTATCTGAGTGGGAGTTCATTAATCAGATGAACTTAATTATCATGAACATAGTCAAAAGGTCTTTGCAAATTATGTCATAGCTTACGCTTTAGTTCTACTGTTTAAGATATGTTCCTAGAGAAAATTTAGTTGAAAGTTGATAGTAGCAATTATGCGGACTGGGTCCGTAAACTGAGGATTGTCCTCATTGCTGCACAGAAGGCTTATGTCCTTAATGCACCGCTCGGTGTGCTGAACCTCAGCGTCGTCTGTAGATGTTGCGAAACATCTGGCATACACATTTTGATGACTACATGATAGTTCAGTGCGTAATGCTAACGGTTTAGAATTGTAGCACCAAAGACGTTTTTGAAACGTCGCAGAACATATGAGATGTTCCGAAGACTGAAATTGGGATTTCAGACTAGTGCCCACGTCAAGAGGTATGAGACCTCTGACAAGTTTCTTAAGCCTGCAGACTAAGGGAGAAAAGTTCAATCGTTGAGCATGTGCTCAGATTGTCTGAGTACTACAATCGCTTGAATCGAGTGGGAGTTAATCTTCCAGATGAGATAGTGATGGTTCTCCATAGTCACTGCCACCGAGCTATTAGAGCTTCGTGATGAACTATAACATATCAGGGATAGACATGATGATCCTTGAGGAACTCGCGATGTTTGACACCGCGAAAGTAGAAATCAAGAAGGAGCATCAATTGTTGATGGTTAGTAAAACCACTAGTTTCTAGAAGGGCAAGGGCAAAAGGGATACTTCATGAAACAGCAAATCATTTGCTGCTCTAGTGAAGAATCCGAAGGTTAAACCCAAACCCGAGACTAAGTGCTCCTGTAATGAGGGGAACGGTCACTGAAGCAGAACTACCCTATATACTTGGTAGATGAGAAGGCAGGCAAGGTCGACAGAAGTATATTGGATATACATTATATGAATGTGTACTTTACTAGTACTCCTAGCAGCACCAGGGTATTAGATACCGGTTCGGTTGCTAAGTGTTAGTAACTCGAAATAAAAGCTGCGGAATAAATGGAGACTAGCTAAAGGTGAGATGACGATGTGTGTTGGAAGTGTTTCCAAGGTTGATGTGATCAAGCATCGCATGCTCCCTCTACCATCGAGATTGGTATTTGCGTTGAGCATAAACATGATTGGATTATGTTTATCGCAATACAGTTATTCATTTAAGGAGAATAATGGTTACTCTGTTTATTTGAATAATACCTTCAATGGTCTTGCACCTAAAATGAATCTCGATCGCAGTGATACACATGTTTGTGCCAAAAGATATAAAATAGTGATGATAGTACCACATACTTGTGGCACTGCCATTTGAGTCATATTGGTATAGAACACATGAAGAAGCTCCATGTAGATGGATCTTTGGACTCACTCGTTTTTGAAAAGATTGAGACATGCGAACCATGTCTATTAGTATATATGCATGAAGAAACTCCATACAGATGGATCGTTTGGACTCACTTGATTTTGAATCACTTGAGACATGCAAATCATACCACATGGGCAAGATGACTGAAAGGCCTCGTTTTCAGTAAGATGGAACAAGAGAGCAACTTGTTGGAAGTAATACATTTGATGTGTGCAGTCCAATGAGTGCTGAGGCACGCAGTGGATATCGATATGTTCTTACTTCACAGATGATTTGAGTAGATGCTGAGTGTATTTACTTGATGAAACACAAGTCTGAATTATTGAAAGGTTCAAGTAATTTCAGAGTGAAGTTGATGATGGTCGTGACAAGAGGATAAAATGTCTATGATATGATCATAGAGATATCTGAGTTACGAGTTTGGCACACAATTAAGACATTGTGGAAAGTGTTTCACAGTTAATACCGCCTGGAACACTACAATGTGATGGTGTGTCCGAACATCATAATTGCACCCTATTGGATATGGTGCATACCATGATGTCTCTTTACCACTATCGTTTATGGGTTAGGCATTAGAGACAACCGCATTCACTTTAAATAGGGCACCACGCAATTCCGTTGAGACGACACCGTTTAGAGAAACCTAAGTTGTCGTTTCTTAAAAGTTTGGGGCTGCGATGCTTATATGAAAAAGTTTCAGGCTAATAAGCTCGAACCCAAAGTGGATAAATGCATCTTCATGGAATACCCAAAACAGTTGGGTATACCTCCTATTTCAGATCTGGAAGCAAAAGTAATTGCTTCTAGAAATGAGTCCTTTCTCGAGAAAAAGTTTCTCTCGAAAGAATTGAGTGGGAGGAGGGTGGAGACTTGATAAGGTTATTGAACCGTCACTTCAACTAGTGTGTAGCAGGGCACAGGAAGTTGTTCCTGTGGCACCTACACCAATTGAAGTGGAAGCTTATGATAGTGATCATGAAACTTCGGATCAAGTCACTACCAAACCTCGTAGGACGACGAGGATGCGTACTACTTCAGAGTAATGCGTAATCCTGTCTTAGAAGTCATGTTGTTGGACAACGATGAACCTATGAGATGTGGAGAAGCGATGTTGGGCCCGGATTCCGACGAATGGCTCGAGGCCATGAAATCCGAGATAGAATCCATGTATCAGAACAAAGCATGGACTTTGGTGAACTTGCCCGATGATCGGCAAGCCATTGAGATAAATCGATCTTTAAGAAGAAGACGGACGTGGACGGTAATGTTACCGTCTATGAAGCTCGACTTGTGGCAAAGAGTATTTTCACAAGTTCAAGGAGTTGACTACGATGAGATTTTCTCATCCGTAGCGATGCTTAAGTCCGTCGGAATCATGTTAGCATTAGCTGCATTTATGAAATCTGGCAGATGGATGTCAAAAACAAGTTTCCTTACCAGTTTTCGTAAGGAAAGGTTGTATGTGATACAATCAGAAAGGTTTTGTCGATCCTAAGGATGCTAAAAGGTATGCTAGCTCCAGCGATCCTTCCATGGACTAGAGCAAGCATCTCGGAGTCAGAATATACGCTTTGATGGAGTGATCAAAGTTTTTGGGTTTATACAAAGTTTGTTAGAAACTTGTATTTACAATAAAGTGAGTGGGAGCGCTACAATATTTCTGATAAGTATATGTGAATGACATATTGTTGATCCGAAATGATGTAAAATTTCTGGAAAGCATAAAGGGTTGTTTGAAAGGAGTTTTTCAAAGGAAGACCTGGATAAAGCTGCTTACATATTGGGCATCAAGATCTATAGAGATAGATCAAGACGCCTGATGATACTTTCAAAGAACGCACACCTTGACATGATTTTGAAAGAGTTCAAAATAGATCAGCAAAGAAGGAGTTCTTGGCTGGGTTACAAGGTGTGAGTATTGAGTAAGACTCAAGACCTGACCACAGCAGAAGAGAGAGAAAGGACGAAGGTCGTCCCCTATGCTTTAGACGTAGGCTCTACAGTATGCTATGCTGTGTACCGCACATGAAGTGTGCCTTGCCATGAGTTGGTCAAGGGGAACAATGGTAATCCGGGAATGGATCACATGACAGCGGTCGAACTTATCCTTAGTATCTAGTGGACTAAGGAATTTTCTCGATTATGGAGGTGAAAAGGAGTTCGTTGTAAAGGGTTACGTCGATGCGAACTTTGACACTAATCCGGATGACTCTGAGTAGTAAACCGGATTCGTATAGTAGAGCAGTTATTTGAAATGGCTCCAAGTAGCGCGTGGTAGCATCCACAAGATGACATAGATATTCGTAAAGCGCACACGGATCTGAAAGGTTCAGACCCGTCGACTAATAACCTCTCTCACAAGCATAACATGATCAAACCAGAACTCATTGAGTGTTAATCGCATAGTGATGTGAACTAGATTGTTGACTCTAGTAAACTCTTTGGATGTTGGTCACATGGTGATGTGACCTGTGAGTGTTAATCACATGGTGATGTGAACTAGATTATTGACTCTAGTGCAAGTGGGAGACTGTTGGAAATATGCCCTAGAGGCAATAATAAATTGGTTATTATTATATTTCCTTGTTCATGATAATCGTTTATTATCCATGCTAGAATTGTATTAGTAGGAAACTCAGATACATGTGTGGATACATAGACAACACCATGTCCCTAGTAAGCCTCTAGTTGACTAGCTCGTTGATCAATAGATGGTTACGGTTTCCTGACCATGGACATTGGATGTCGTTGATAACGGGATCACATCATTAGGAGAATGATGTGATGGACAAGACCCAATCCTAAGCCTAGCACAAGATCGTGTAGTTTGTTTGCTAAGAGCTTTTCTAATGTCAAGTATCATTTCCTTAGACCATGAGATTGTGCAACTCCCGGATACCGTAGGAATGCTTTGGGTGTACCAAACGTCACAACGTAACTGGGTGGCTATAAAGGTGCACTACAGGTATCTCCGAAAGTGTCTGTTGGGTTGGCACGTATCGAGACTGGGATTTGTCACTCCGTGTAAACAGAGAGGTATCTCTGGGCCCACTCGGTAGGACATCATCATAATGTGCACAATGTGACCAAGGAGCTGATCACGGGATGATGTGTTACGGAACGAGTAAAGAGACTTGCCGGTAACGAGATTGAACAAGGTACCGGGATACCGACGATCGAATCTCGGGCAAGTACTATGCCGCTAGACAAAGGGAATTTTATACGGGATTGATTGAATCCTCGACATCGTGGTTCATCCGATGAGATCATCAAGGAGCATGTGGGAGCCAACATGGGTATCCAGATCCTGCTGTTGGTTATTGACCGGAGAGTCGTCTCGGTCATGTCTGCGTGTCTCCCGAACCCGTAGGGTCTACACACTTAAGGTTCGGTGACGCTAGGGTTGTAGAGATATTAGTATGCGGTAACCCGAAAGTTGTTCGGAGTCCCGGATGAGATCCCGGACGTCACGAGGAGTTCCGGAATGGTCCGGAGGTAAAGATTTATATATGGGAAGTCTTGTTTTGGTCGCCGGAAAAGTTTCGCGCATTATCGGTATTGTACCGGGAGTGCCGAAAGGGGTCCGGGGGTCCACCAGCCCCGGGGGGCCACATGGGCTGTAGGGGTGTGCGCCTTGGCCTATATGGGCCAAGGGCACCAGCCCCAAGAGGCCCATGCGCCAAGAGATAAGGGAAAGGGAGAGTCCTAAAGGGGGAAGGCACCTCCGAGGTGCCTTGGGGAGGATGGACTCCTCCCTGGCCGCACCCTTCCTTGGAGGAAGGGCCAAGGCTGCGCCCCCCTCTCCCTTGGCCCTATATATAGTGGGGGGAGGGAGGGCAGCAATACCTAAGCCCTGGCGCCTCCCTCTCCCTCCCGTGACACATCTCCCTCCTTCCGCAGCGCTTGGCGAAGCCCTGTTGGAATCCCGCTACTTCCACCACCACGCCGTCGTGCTGCTGGATCTCCATCAACCTCTCCCCCCCCCCTTGTTGGATCAAGAAGGAGGAGACGTCGCTGCTCCGTACATGTGTTGAACGCGGAGGTGCCGTCCGTTCGGCGCTAGGATCATCGGTGATTTGGATCACGACGAGTACGACTCCATCAACCCCGTTCTCTTGAACGCTTCCGCTCGCGATCTACAAGGGTATGTAGATGCACTCCTTCCCTCTCGTTGCTAGTAAACTCCATAGATTGATCTTGGTGATGCGTGAAAATTTTGAATTTTTCCTACGTTACCAAACAGTAGGCCCCCCTCACTTATTCCAGCACCCATCCACTTCGTCTTCCTCCAGAAAAAATCATCCCGTTGCTCAAACCCGTGTTCTTGCTCATCTTGCCGCCATTTTCGATCTCCTTGTGCAAAGATCTATTTGCAAAACTGTTTTGGGGGATTGTTCTTCGAGAGGAGAAGACCACGATGAAAATGTTGAGTAGCTCTCATATGCACTATTGTTGATCTAACAAAGAGCCCATATTACTGTTGGAAATATGCCCTAGAGGCAATAATAAATGGTTATTATTATATTTCTTTGTTCATGGTAATTGTCTATTATTCATGCTATAATTGTATTGTCCGGAAATCGTAATACATGTGTGAATACATAGACCACAACCTGTCCCTAGTAAGCCTCTAGTTGACTAGCTCGTTGATCAACAGATAGTCATGGTTCCCTGACTATGGACATTGGATGTCATTGATAACGGGATCACATCATTAGGAGAATGATGTGATGGACAAGACCCAATCTTAAGCATAGCATAAAAGATCGTGTAGTTTCGTTTGCTAGAGCTTTTCCAATGTCAAGTATCTTTTCCTTAGACCATGAGATCGTGCAACTCCCGGATACCGTAGGAGTGCTTTGGGTGTGCCAAACGTCACAACATAACTGGGTGACTATAAAGGTGCATTACGGGTATCTCCGAAAGTGTCTGTTGGGTTGGCACGGATCGAGACTGGGATTTGTCACTCCGTGTGACGGAGAGGTATCTCTGGGCCCACTCGGTAATGCATCATCATAATGAGCTCAATGTGACTAAGGTGTTAGTCACGGGATCATGCATTGCGGTACGAGTAAAGAGACTTGCCGGTAACGACGAACAAGGTATTGGGATACCGACGATCGAATCTCGGGCAAGTAACATACCGATTGACAAAGGGAATTGCATACAGATTGATTGAATCCTCGACACCGTGGTTCATCCGATGAGATCATCGTGGAACATGTGGGAGCCAACATGGGTATCCAGATCCCGCTGTTGGTTATTGACCGGAGAGGCGTCTCGGTCATGTCTGCATGTCTCCCGAACCCGTAGGGTCTACACACTTAAGGTCCGGTGATGCTAGGGTTGTAGAAATATATGTATGCGGAAACCCGAAAGTTGTTCGGAGTCCTGGATGAGATCCCGGACGTCACGAGAGGTTCCGGAATGGTCCGGAGGTGAAGAATTATATATAGGAAGTCAAGTTTCGGCCACCGGGAAAGTTTCGGGGGTTACCGGTATTGTACCGGGACCACCGGAAGGGTCCCGGGGGTCCACCGGGTGGGGCCACCTATCCCGGAGGGCCCCGTGGGCTGAAAGTGGAAGGGAACCAGCCCTTAGTGGGCTGGGGCGCCCCCCTTGGGCCTCCCCCCATGCGCCTAGGGTTGGGAACCCTAGGGGGGGAGCTTCCCCCTTGCCTTGGGGGGCAAGGCAACCCCTTCCCCCCTTGGCCGCCGCCCCCCCTTGGAGATCCCATCTCCCAGGGCTGGCGCACCCCCCCAGGGGCCTATATAAAGGGGGGGGGGGAGGGAGGGCAGCAAGCTACAGCCTTGGGCGCCTCCCTCCTCCCCTGCAACACCTCTCTCTCTCTCTCTCGCAGAAGCTCGGCGAAGCCCTGCCGGAGAGCCGCTACATCCACCACCACGCCGTCGTGCTGTTGGATCTCCATCAACCTCTCCTTCCCCCTTGCTGGATCAAGAAGGAGGAGACGTCGCTGCACCGTACGTGTGTTGAACGCGGAGGTGCCGTCCGTTCGGCACTCGATCATCGGTGATTTGGATCACGGCGAGTACGACTCCGTCATCCACGTTCATTGGAACGCTTCCGCTCGCGATCTACAAGGGTATGTAGATGCACTCCTTTCCCCTCGTTGCTAGTAGACTCCATAGATGCATCTTGGTGAGCGTAGGAAAATTTTAAATTATGCTACGATTCCCAACAGTGGCATCATGAGCCAGGTCTATGCGTAGTTACTATGCACGAGTAGAACACAAAGAAGTTGTGGGCGTTGAGTTTGCCAATTCTTCTTGCCGCTACTAGTCTTTTCTTGTTTCGGCGGCATTGTAGGATGAAGCGGCCCAGACCAACCTTACACGTACACTTACATGAGACAGGTTCCACCGACTGACATGCACTAGATGCATAAGGTGGCTAGCGGGTGTCTGTCTCTCCTACTTTAGTCGAAACGGATTCGATGAAAAGGGTCCTTATGAAGGGTAAATAGAAATTGGCAAATCACGTTGTGGTCATACGTAGGTAAGAAACGTTCTTGCTAGAAACCTACAAACCACGTAAAAACTTGCAACAACAATTAGAGGACGTCTAACTTGTTTTTGCAGCAAGTGCTATGTGATGTGATATGGCCAGAAGATGTGATGAATGATGTATGTGATGTATGAGATTGATCATATTCTTGTAATAGGAATCATGACTTGCATGTCGATGAGTATGACAATCGGCAGGAGCCATAGGAGTTGTCTTTATTATTTTGCATGACCTGCGTGTCATTGAATAACGCCATGTAAATTACTTTACTTTGTTGCTAAACGCGTTAGCCATAGAAGTAGAAGTAATCGTTGGCGTGACGACTTCATGAAGACACAATGATGGAGATCATGATGATGGAGATCATGGTGTCATGCCGGTGACAAAGATGATCATGGTGCCCCGAAGATGGAGATCAAAGGAGCATAATGATATTGGCCATATCATGTCACTATTTGATTGCATGTGATGTTTATCATGTTTTTGCATCTTATTTGCTTAGAACGACGGTAGTAAGTAAGATGATCCCTTATAATAATTTCAAGAAAGTGTTCACCCTAACTGTGCACCGTTGCGAAGGTTCGTTGTTTCGAAGCACCACGTGATGATCGGGTGTGATAGATTCTAACATTCGAATACAACGGGTGTTGACGAGCCTAGCATGTACAGACATGGCCTCGGAACACACGCAATACACTTAGGTTGACTTGACGAGCCTAGCATGTACAGACATGGCCTCGGAACACGGAGGACCGAAAGGTCGAGCATGAGTCGTATAGAAGATACGATCAACATGAAGATGTTCACCGATCTTGACTAGTCCATCTCACGTGATGATCGGACACGGCCTAGTTAAACTCAGATCATGTTTCACTTAGATGACGAGAGGGATGTCTATCTGAGTGGGAGTTCATTAAATAATTTGATTAGATGAACTCAATTATCATGAACTTAGTCTAAAATCTTTACACTATGTCTTGTAGATCAAATGGCCAACGTTGTCCTCAATTTCAACGCGTTCCTAGAGAAAACCAAGCTGAAAGATGATGGCAGCAACTATACGGACTGGGTCCGGAACCTGAGGCTCATCCTCATAGTAGCCAAGAAAGATTATGTCTTAGAAGCACCGCTAGGTGATGCACCAATCCCACAGAACCAAGACTTTATGAACGCTTGGCAATCACGTGCTGATGATTACTCCCTCGTTCAGTGCGGCATGCTTTACAGCTTAGAACCGGGTCTCCAAAAGCGTTTTGAGAAACATGGAGCATATGAGATGTTCGAGGAGCTGAAACTGGTTTTTCAAGCTCATGCCCGGGTCGAGAGATATGGTGTCTCCGACAAGTTCTTCAGCTGTAAAATGGAGGAGAACAGTTCTGTTAGTGAGCACATACTCAGAATGTCTGGGTTGCACAACCGCTTGTCTCAGCTGGGAGTTAATCTCCCAGATGACGCGGTCATTGACAGAATCCTCCAGTCGCTTCCACCAAGCTACAAGAGCTTTGTGATGAACTACAATATGCAGGGGATGGAAAAGACCATTCCCGAGGTATATTCAATGCTGAAATCAGCGGAAGGGGAGATCAGAAAAGAACATCAAGTGTTGATGGTGAATAAAACCACCAAGTTCAAGAAGGGCAAGGGTAAGAAGAACTTCAAGAAGGACGGCAAGGGAGTTGCCGCGCCCGGTAAACCAGTTACTGGGAAGAAGTCAAAGAATGGACCCAAACCCGGGACTGAGTGCTTTTATTGCAAGGGAAGTGGTCACTGGAAGCGGAACTGCCCCAAATATTTAGCGGACAAGAAGAAGGCCGGCAACACCCAAGGTATATGTGATATACAATTAATTGATGTGTACCTTACCAGTACTCGTAGTAGCTCCTGGGTATTTGATACCGGTGCGGTTGCTCATATTTGTAACTCAAAGCAGGAACTACGGAATAAACGGAGACTGGCAAAGGACGAGGTGACGATGCGCGTCGGGAATGGTTCCAAGGTCGATGTGATCGCCGTCAGCACGCTACCTCTGCATCTACCCACGGGATTAGTTTTAAACCTCAATAATTGTTATTTAGTGCCAGCTTTGAGCATGAACATTGTATCTGGATCTCGTTTAATTCGAGATGGCTACTCATTTAAATCCGAGAATAATGGTTGTTCTATTTATTTGAGAGATATGTTTTATGGTCATGCCCCGCTGGTCAATGGTTTATTTTTGATGAATCTCGAACGTGATGTTACACATGTTCATAATGTGAGTACCAAAAGATGTAAAGTTGATAACGATAGTCCCACATACTTGTGGCACTGCCGCCTTGGTCACATTGGTGTCAAGCGCATGAAGAAGCTCCATGCAGATGGGCTTTTGGAGTCTCTTGATTACGAATCATTTGACACGTGCGAACCATGCCTCATGGGTAAGATGACCAAGACTCCGTTCTCCGGAACAATGGAGCGAGCAACCAACTTATTGGAAATCATACATACCGATGTGTGTGGTCCAATGAGTGTTGAGGCTCGCGGAGGATATCGTTATGTTCTCACTCTCACTGATGATTTAAGTAGATATGGATATGTCTACCTGATGAAACACAAGTCTGAAACCTTTGAAAAGTTCAAAGAATTTTAGAGTGAGGTTGAGAATCAACGTGACAGGAGAATAAAATTCCTACGATCAGATCGTGGTGGAGAATATTTAAGTCACGAGTTTGGTGCACACTTAAGGAAATGTGGAATAGTTTCACAACTCACGCCGCCTGGAACACCTCAGAGAAATGGTGTGTCCGAACGTCGTAATCGCACTCTATTGGATATGGTGGGATCTATGATGTCTCTTACTGATCTACCGCTATCATTCTGGGGTTATGCTTTAGAGACTGCCGCGTTCACTTTAAATAGGGCTCCGTCGAAATCCGTTGAGACGACACCGTATGAATTATGGTTTGGAAAGAAACCTAAGCTGTCGTTTCTTCAAGTTTGGGGATGCGATGCTTATGTCAAGAAACTTCAACCTGAAAAGCTCGAACCCAAGTCGGAAAAATGCGTCTTCATAGGATACCCTAAGGAAACCATTGGGTATACCTTCTACCTCAAATCCGAAGGCAAGATCTTCGTTGCCAAAAACGGGTCCTTTCTGGAGAAAGAGTTTCTCTCGAAAGAAGTAAGTGGGAGGAAAGTGGAACTTGATGAGGTGATAGTCACCCCTTCCGAACCGGAAAGTAGCGCAGCGCGGGAAAATGTTCCTGTGGTGCCTACACCGACTGGGAAGGAAGTTAATGATGATGATCATGAAGCTTCGGATCAAGTTACTGAACTTCGTAGGTCCACAAGGACACGTTCCGCACCAGAGTGGTACGGCAACCCTGTCCTGGAAATCATGTTGTTAGACAACGGTGAACCTTCGAACTATGAAGAAGCGATGGCAGGCCCGGATTCTGACAAATGGCTAGAAGCCATGAAATCCGAGATAGAATCCATGTATGAAAACAAAGTATGGACTTTGACTGACTTGCCCGATGAGCGGCGAGCCATAGAAAACAAATGGATCTTTAAGAAGAAGACGGACGCGGATGGTAATGTGACCATCTACAAAGCTCGACTTGTCGCTAAGGGTTATCGACAAGTTCAAGGGGTTGACTACGATGAGACTTTCTCACCCGTAGCAAAGCTGAAGTCCGTCCGAATCATGTTAGCAATTGCCGCATACTATGATTATGAGATATGGCAGATGGACGTCAAAACGGCATTCCTTAACGGCTTCCTTAAGGAAGAGTTGTATATGATGCAGCCGGAAGGTTTTGTCGATCCTAAGAATGCTAACAAAGTGTGCAAGCTCCAGCGCTCAATTTATGGGCTGGTGCAAGCATCTCGGAGTTGGAACATTCGCTTTGATGAGATGATCAAAGCGTTTGGGTTTACACAGACTTATGGAGAAGCCTGTGTTTACAAGAAAGTGAGTGGGAGCTCTGTAGCATTTCTCATATTATATGTGGATGACATACTATTGATGGGAAATGATATAGAATTCTTGGAAAGTATAAAGGCCTATTTGAATAAGTGTTTTTCAATGAAGGACCTTGGAGAAGCTGCTTATATATTAGGCATCAAGATCTATAGAGATAGATCAAGACGCCTCATTGGTCTTTCACAGAGTACATACCTTGACAAGATATTGAAGAAGTTCAGTATGGATCAGTCCAAGAAGGGGTTCTTGCCTGTATTGCAAGGTGTGCAATTGAGCACGGCTCAATGCCCGACCACGGCAGAAGATATAGAAGAGATGAGTGTCATCCCCTATGCCTCGGCCATAGGGTCTATTATGTATGCCATGCTGTGTACCAGACCTGATGTAAACCTTGCCGTAAGTTTGGTAGGAAGGTACCAAAGTAATCCCGGCAAGGAACACTGGACAGCGGTCAAGAATATCCTAAAGTACCTGAAGAGGACTAAGGATATGTTTCTCGTCTATGGAGGTGACGAAGAGCTCGTCGTAAAGGGTTACGTCGACGCTAGCTTCGACACAGATCCGGATGACTCGAAGTCACAGACCGGATACGTGTATATTTTGAATAGAGGAGCAGTAAGCTGGTGCAGTTGCAAGCAAAGCGTCGTGGCGGGATCTACATGTGAAGCGGAATACATGGCAGCCTCGGAGGCAGCACAGGAAGCAGTCTGGATGAAGGAGTTCATTACCGACCTAGGGGTGATTCCCAATGCGTCGGGCCCAATGACTCTCTTATGTGACAACACTGGAGCTATTGCCCTTGCGAAGGAGCCCAGGTTTCACAGGAAGACCAGGCATATCAAGCGTCGCTTCAACTCCATTCGTGAAAGTGTTCAAAATGGAGACATAGATATTTGTAAAGTACACACGGACCTGAACGTAGCAGATCCGTTGACTAAACCTCTCCCTAGGGCAAAACATGATCAACACCAGGACGCAATGGGTGTTCGATTCATCACAATGTAACTAGATTATTGACTCTAGTGCAAGTGGGAGACTGTTGGAAATATGCCCTAGAGGCAATAATAAATGGTTATTATTATATTTCTGTGTTCATGATAATAGTCTTTTATTCATGCTATAATTGTATTGTCCGGAAATCGTAATACATGTGTGAATAAATAGACCACAACCTGTCCCTAGTAAGCCTCTAGTTGACTAGCTCGTTGATCAACAGATAGTCATGGTTTCCTGACTATGGACATAGGATGTCATTGATAACGGGATCACATCATTAGGAGAATGATGTGATGGACAAGACCCAACTTAAGCATAGCATAAAAGATCGTGTAGTTTCGTTTGCTAGAGCTTTTCCAATGTCAAGTATCTTTTCCTTAGACCATGAGATCGTGCAACTCCCGGATACCGTAGGAGTGCTTTGGGTGTGCCAAACGTCACAACGTAACTGGGTGACTATAAAGGTGCATTACGGGTATCTCCGAAAGTGTCTGTTGGGTTGGCACGGATCGAGATTGGGATTTGTCACTCCGTGTGACGGAGAGGTATCTCTGGGCCCACTCGGTAATGCATCATCATAATGAGCTCAATGTGACTAAGGCGTTAGTCACGGGATCATGCATTGCGGTACGAGTAAAGAGACTTGCCGGTAACGAGATTGAACAAGGTATTGGGATACCGACGATCGAATCTCGGGCAAGTAACATACCGATTGACAAAGGGAATTGCATACGGATTGATTGAATCCTCGACACCGTGGTTCATCCGATGAGATCATCGTGGAACACGTGGGAGCCAACATGGGTATCCAGATCCCGCTGTTGGTTATTGACCAGAGAGGCGTCTCGGTCATGTCTGCATGTCTCCCGAACCCGTAGGGTCTACACACTTAAGGTCCGGTGACGCTAGGGTTGTAGAGATATATGTATGCGGAAACCCAAAAGTTGTTCGGAGTCCCGGATGAGATCCCGGACGTCACGAGAGGTTCCGGAATGGTCCGGAGGTGAAGAATTATATATAGGAAATCAAGTTTCGGCCACCGGGAAAGTTTCGGGGGTTACCGGTATTGTACCGGGACCACCGGAAGGGTCCCGGGGGTCCACCGGGTGGGGCCACCTATCCCGGAGGGCCCCGTGGGCTGAAAGTGGAAGGGAACCAGCCCTTAGTGGGCTGGGGCGCCCCCCTTGGGCCTCCCCCCATGCGCCTAGGGTTGGGAACCCTAGGGGGGGAGCTTCCCCCTTGCCTTGGGGGGCAAGGCAACCCCTTCCCCCCTTGGCCGCCGCCCCCCCTTGGAGATCCCATCTCCCAGGGCTGGCGCACCCCCCCAGGGGCCTATATAAAGGGGGGGAGGGAGGGCAGCAAGCTACAGCCTTGGGCGCCTCCCTCCTCCCCTGCAACACCTCTCTCTCTCTCGCAGAAGCTCGGCGAAGCCCTGCCGGAGAGCCGCTACATCCACCACCACGCCGTCGTGCTGTTGGATCTCCATCAACCTCTCCTTCCCCCTTGCTGGATCAAGAAGGAGGAGACGTCGCTGCACCGTACGTGTGTTGAACGCGGAGGTGCCGTCCGTTCGGCACTCGATCATCGGTGATTTGGATCACGGCGAGTACGACTCCGTCATCCACGTTCATTGGAACGCTTCCGCTCGCGATCTACAAGGGTATGTAGATGCACTCCTTTCCCCTCGTTGCTAGTAGACTCCATAGATGCATCTTGGTGAGCGTAGGAAAATTTTAAATTATGCTACGATTCCCAACAATTACCTTGTCTTCTCCTTTGAAATAAATGTTTGCAGATTCCAGCTTAGTCCAATGCACGTGCACTATTATTATTATCCACACGGTTCGTTCGTGCAAGTGAAAGGCAATAATGATGATATATGATGAAATGATTGAGATGAGGAAAAGCTGGTATGAACTCGACCTATTTTGTTTTTGTAAATATGGTTAGTTCATCGTTCTTGATTCAGCACATTATGAATGAAACATGTTTGCAATGACAATTAGAGATTATAGTTACTCATGCCATGCTTAATTATCTAGGAGTTTATAATGGTTTACCTTGCATGCCAACATGCTTTTAAAATGGTTGTGGTGTAGTATGATAGGATGGTATCCTCCTTTGAATGATTTGAGTGGTTTGACTTGGCACATGTTCACGCATGTAGTTGAAATAAAATCAACATAGCTCCACGATATTTATGTTCATGGTGATTTAGATCCTACTCATGCTTGCACTCAATGTTGGTTAATCTCAATGCATGTTTATGACTGTTGTCGCTCTCTAGTTGGTCGCTCCTCAATCTTTTGCTAGCCTTCACTTGTAGTAAGCGGGAGTACTGCTTGTGCATCCATCTCCACAAACCCAAAGTTTTTCCATATGAGTCCACCATACCTACCTATATGCGGTATTTACCTGCCGTTCCAAGTAAATTTGCATGTGCCAAACTCTAAACCTTCAAATGATAATCTGTTTTGTATGCCCGAATCGCTCATGTAGCGACTGGGGGCTGTCAGTATCTTCCATGCTAGGTGGGTTATTCTCACGATGAGTGGACTCCGCTCGTCATTCACGAGAAAATGGCTGGTAATCTGGATGCCCAATCCCATGCTCAAATCAAATCAAAATATAACTTTAAACAAAACTTCTACAGGATTGTTGTTAGTTGGACGGTACCCATTGTTTCAGACCAGCCGTGGAATGTGCTTGTTGGTGGAGGGGGAGTAAAAACTTTACCATTCTGTTTGGGAACCGCCTATAATGTATCTAGTATGGAAGATACTGAGATCTCTTGGTTGTTATGTTGACAATGAAAGCATAACACTCAAAATATTATTTATCTCTATTTCAAAAAGCTCAAGCTCTGGCACCTCTGCAGATCCCTACTTCCCTCTGTGAAGGGCCTATCTATTTACTTTTATATTGAGTCATCATCCTCTTATAAAAAGCACCAGTTAGAGAGCACCACTGTCATTTATATGCATTGTTATTAATCGATATTGAGTATGACTGTGACTGGATCTCTTTTACCACGAATTACAATGTCTAGTCAGTCCTTGATCTTCAGGGGTGCTCTGCATTTATGTTTTGCAGTCTTAGAAAGGGCTAGCAAGATACCATTTTCTTATATCATATCATGATTGTTTTGAAAAAGTGTTGTCATCTGAGATTTATTATTATTCCTCGCTAGCTGATTATGCCATTGATATGAGTAAATGTGAGACTTAAATGTTATTGTGAATATGGTTAGTTCATAATCTTTGCTGAAAACCTGAATGCTGGCTTTACATATTTGCAACAACAAGATCAAACAGAGTTTGTAAAAGTTTTTCTTTATCACTTTCACTTTGTCAACTGAATTGCTTCAGGACAAGCAATGGGTTAAGCTTGGGGGAGTTGATACGTCTCCATCGTATCTACTTCTCCAAACTCTTTTGGCCTTGTTTTGGACTCTAATTTGCACGATTTGAATGGAACTAACCCGGACTGACGCTATTTTCAGTAGAATTTCCATGGTGTTATTTTTGTGCAGAAATAAAAGTTCTCGGAATGACCTGAAAATTCACGCAGGATATTTTTGGAATAAATAAAAAATATCGGCAAAAGAATCAATAGAGGGGGACCCACCTGCTATCCACAAGGGTGGAGGGCGCCCCCTAGGGTGCACCCCCTGCCTTGTGGGTCCCCTGGACCTCCACCGACCTCAACTCCAACTCCATATATTCATGTTCGGGGAGAAAAAAATCAGAGAGAAGGATTCATCGCGTTTTACGATACGGAGCCGCCACCACCTCCTGTTCTTCATCGGGAGGTCAGAACTGGAGTCCGTTCGGGGCTCCGGAGAGGGGAAATCGTGGCCATCGTCATCATCAACCATCCTCCATCACCAATTTCATGATGCTCACCGCCGTGCGTCAGTAATTCCATCATAGGCTTGCTGGACGGTGATGGGTTGGATGAGATTTATCATGTAATCGAGTTAGTTTTGTTAGGGTTTGATCCCTAGTATTCACTATGTTCTGAGATTGATGTTGTTATGACTTTGCTATGCTTAATGCTTGTCACTAGGGCCTGAGTGCCATGAATTCAGATATGAACCTATTATGTTTTCATGAATATATTTGTGTTCTTGATCCTATCTTGCAAGTTGTAGACACCTATTACGAGTTATAATCCGCATACCCCAAGGTGACAATAATTGGGATTCTTTCCGGTGATTATCGTAGTTTGAGGAGTTTCATGTATTCACTGAGTGCTAATGCTTTGGTTTGGTTCTCTACTAAAAGGAGGCCTTAATATCCCTTAGTTTCCATTAGGACCCCGCTGCCACCGAGGGGGGGGGGGGTAGGACAAAAGATGTCATTAAAGTTCTTTTCCATAAGCACGTATGACTATATTCGGAATACCTGCCTACATTATATTGATGAATTGGAGCTATATCTGTGTCACCCTAGGTTATAATTGTTGCATGATGAATGCCATCTGACATATTTATCCATCATTGATCCATTGCCTATGAGCTTTTCACCTATTGATCTTTGCTACGTTACTTTGTCGTTGCCACTGTTACAATTGCTACAAAACTGCTACTGTTACTTTTGCCACTATTACCGTTACTTCCATACTACTTTGCTACTAAATTTTTTGCTGTAGATATTAAGTCTTTCAGGTGTGGTTGAATTGACAACTCAGCTGCTAATACTTGAGAATATTCTTTGGCTCCCCTTGTGTCGAATCAATAAATTTGGGTTGAATACTCTACCCTCGAAAACTGTTGCGATCCCCTATACTTGTGGTTTATCAGTGTTGCTTGGGAGCCTCCGACAAGATTGTGGAGTTGAACCAAGAAGTTTGTAAGTGCAAGGAGATAGCCTACTTCGTCAAGATCTACCCGAGTGAGGCAAGTCCTTCGTGGGCGATGGCCATGGTGGGATAGAAAATGTTGCTTCTTTGTGGACCCTTCGTGGACTCACGCAACTGTTACCCTTCGTGGGTTGAAGTCTCCATCAACATGGACATACGATAGTGTAACGCCTGGATAATTAGGCTACAGTAAAACTCTCCTGATGATGCCATGTCATCTCCGTTACTGTTGCTAATCAAGTGTTAGTTCAAAACATCTCAAATTCAAAAAATGAATTAGTGACAAACACCCAAAGTTTTCAAAAGACAAAACAAAAATGTTCGGTGGGTGCCAAATATTGCACTGGTAATTATTGTGGAGAAAACATTTTTTAAGAAAGTGCCGAAGTATTTTAAAGTGAAATAAAACAGAAAAGAAAAATAAAGAATAGAAAAGAAAAGGAACCCCCCCCTCACTGGACCAGGCGGCCCAGCTCATAGGCCAGACCGGCCCACCTGGCCCAGCTGGCCAACCGCCGACCCGCCTCCCCCTGCCGCCTCCTTTCCCTGTTCCCCCGACCCGGGTCGGAACAGGGGCGCGCTCCCGCCCGACCACCTCGCCAGCACCGATGGCGGGGAGGATAAGGCTGCCACGCCCCCGCCTCCTCGATCCCGCCTCCCACTCGCCCCCACTCTCGCCTTGGTTCGTGCGCCTCTCCCACTCCCCTCCAGATCCACCTCTGCCGCACCTCACCGAGCGCCGCCGTCGCCATGGCTGCGCCATAGCCACGGCCACCGGCCACTCCGTGCCTCGCCAGCACGTCCACGAGACGCGCCGTCGTCCTCTACCTCGTCTACGCCTCGCCATCGAGCTCGAGGAGCACCGCACGGTCGGGATCGAGCTCGTCCCCATCTTCTCTGTCGCCGGTGACCGCTGTCGTCTCCGGCCACCTCTGCGCTCCTAAGCTGTCGCGGGCTTTTCATAGCCGCTCGGTGAGCTCCTCCCTCCCTCCATTCTTCTCCTCGCACTGCGTGAGTCTCCCTAGCTAGCTCATCGCCGTTGCTTTGAGCTCGCCGCCGCAGATCACCTCGCCGTCGTGGCCACCGTGGCCCGACCTCACGTCCGAGCTCGTAGCCGAACTCCTGGAGCTCCCAGGAGCCCAACGAGCCCGAGCACGTGCCTCCCCGTGCCTCCTAGCATAGTCTTCGTCGAGGTCCCAAATGCGCTGCCGCCTGCGCTCGTCGCCGGCGTACCTCCGGTGACCAAATGGTCACGGGCCAGCGCCCGTTGCATTCGCCGCCTAACGCATGTCTCGCCTAGCCTCTCAGTTCGCTCGCTAGCGTGTTGCGTCGCCGTTTCCTCTCGCGTCCGACTCCGGTCGTCCGCCGATGAGCTCGCCGCGCTCGATTCCGGTCACCCCTGCCGCCACAACCACCACCGTTGGACGCGGCGCAGCCGTAGCTTTCGAACGCGCCCAAAAACTCCACGAACGGTGCCCTGTAGGTGTTTTCCGGCCACCTCCCGAGCCGCGCCGCCGCGTTTTGCCTCGCCGGCGTCGTTCCGGCGCCGTCCGCCGACGTGGCTAGGCGGGCCCCACCCCTGGGTCACTGCCAGTGGGCCATGGGGGCCCCGTTGACTGGGTTGACCCAGTCAACGTGCTGACTGGGCTGCCCAGTGAGACTGACGTGCGGGTCCCACCTCTTAATCCTCTAATTAAAACATTTTAATAATTAAAACTAATTAGTTTAGTTAATTAGACACTGACAGGTGGGCCCAGTAGTTTTACTAACTAAATTAGATTAGTTTGAACTCTGTTTAACCCACTGTCTATGACAGGTGGGTCCCCCGTGTCAGTTTTGACCAGTCAACCGCACTGTTGACTGCTGACATCACACATACGTCATGCTGACGTCATCCCATACTGTTCTAGATAATGTTGGATTTAAATAAATAATTAAATTCAGAAAATGATTAAATCTTTAGAAAATCATATAAAATAATCCATAACTTGGATGAAAATACTTTCTACATGAAAGTTGCTCAGAACGACGAGATGAATCCGAATATGCAGCCCGTTCGTCCGCCACACATCCCTAACCTATCGAACTCGCAACTTTCCCCCTCTGGTTCATCTGTCCGAAAACGCGAAACACCGGAAATACTTTCCCGGATATTCCCCCCTTCGCCGGTATCACCTACTACCGCGATTGGGCACACCTGGCATCACGCTTTGTCTTGTCATGCATCACCATGCATTTGTTTGCATTGTATTTATTGTTTCTTTCCCCTCTTCTCTCCAGTAGACTACGAGACCGACGCCGCTGCTGGTGCCCCGACCGACTACGCTGTTGACGACCCCTCCTTCTTGCTAGAGCAATCAGGCAAGCCCCGCCCTTTGATCACCAGATATCGCCTATTCTTCTCTAATACTGCTTGCATTAGAGTAGTGTAGCATGTTACTGCTTTCCGTTAATCCTATCCTGATGCATAGCCTGTCCTTGCTACTACTGTTGTTACCTTTACCTGCAATCCTACATGCTTAGTATAGGATGCTAGTTTCCATCAGTGGCCCTACATTCTTGTCCGTCTGCTGTGCTATACTATCGGGCCGTGATCACTTGGGCGGTGATCACGGGTATATACTTATATACTCTATACATGATACCTATGGTGACTAAAGTCGGGTCGGCTCGTAGGAGTACCCGCGAGTGGATCTTGTGGCGGAGCGACAGGGCAGGTTGAGACCACCTAGGCGAGAGGTGGGCCTGGCCCTGGACGGCGTCCGCGGTTACTTCAAAATAACACGCTTAACGAGTTCTTGGTATTTGATCTGAGTCTGGCCATTTGGTCTATACGCACTAACCAACTACGCGGGAACAGTTATGGGCACTCGACGTCGTGGTATCAGCCGAAGCCTTCGTGACGTCAGCGACCGAGCGGCGCGCGCCGCATTGGACTGCAAGCTCGCACTTGTATTAAGGGGGGCTAGGTCTGCTTCCGGCCGCGTACGCAACGTGCAGGTGTGCAATGGGCCCAGACCCCTGCGCGCATAGGATTTAGACCGGCGTGCTGACCTCTCTGTTGTGCCTAGGTGGGGCTGCGACGTGTTGATCTTCCGCGGCCGGGCATGACCCAGAAAAGTGTGTCCGGCCAAATGGGATCGAGCGTGTTGGGTTATGTGGTGCACCCCTGCAGGGAAGTTTATCTATTCGAATAGCCGTGTCCCTCGGTAAAAGGACGACCCGGAGTTGTACCTTGACCTTATGACAACTAGAACCGGATACTTAATAAAATACACCCTTCCAAGTGCCAGATACAACCCGGTGATCGCTCTCTAACAGGGCGACGAGGAGGGGATCGCCGGGTAGGATTATGCTATGCGATGCTACTTGGAGGACTTCAATCTACTCTCTTCTACATGCTGCAAGATGGAGGCTGCCAGAAGCGTAGTCTTCGACAGGATTAGCTATCCCCCTCTTATTCTGGCATTCTGCAGTTCAGTCCACTGATATGGCCCTTTACACATATACCCATGCATATGTAGTGTAGCTCCTTGCTTGCGAGTACTTTGGATGAGTACTCACGGTTGCTTTTCTCCCTCTTTTCCCCCTTTCCTTTCTACCTGGTTGTCGCAACCAGATGCTGGAGCCCAGGAGCCAGACGCCACCGTCGACGACGACTCCTACTACACCGGAGGTGCCTACTACTACGTGCAGCCCGCTGACGACGACCAGGAGTAGTTAGGAGGATCCCAGGCAGGAGGCCTGCGCCTCTTTCGATCTGTATCCCCGTTTGTGCTAGCCTTCTTAAGGCAAACTTGTTTAACTTATGTCTGTACTCAGATATTGTTGCTTCCGCTGACTCGTCTATGATCGAGCACTTGTATTCGAGCCCTCGAGGCCCCTGGCTTGTATTATGATGCTTGTATGACTTATTTATGTTTTAGAGTTGTGTTGTGATATCTTCCCGTGAGTCCCTGATCTTGATCGTACACGTTTGCGTGCATGATTAGTGTACGATTGAATCGGGGGCGTCACAAGTTGGTATAAGAGCCGACTGCCTGTAGGAATCCCCCTTCCACACTCCTTGGCCGAAGTCGAGTCTAGACATTACAAAACTTTTACTAACATGGCTGTGTGTCTTACGGGCCCACGTCGCCATTGGGTGGTACTAGGATCTTTTACTCCTCGACCTTTACTCTGGGACTCTGAACTCTCTTCTACTCGGGTTAAACGAATTTACTAACTCTAACACTAGGATCCCGTGACCACATTCACCCCAAAGTTGGATAAGCCATAGTTATTTCTTAGAATAGTATTTTGAACAATTCCCACACTGTCATTTAACTCCTTTGAAACATCTTTGCTTTCAGATGGAACCCACGAGGCAGGTCGTGCGCCACACGACGGCCATTGGTGCCTCGGGATCACCTGCTGTGCTAGCTGAGATGATGACCTATCTGGGTTATCGCTGGCACCCTGAGTACACCGTCTACGAGGAGTACCAGGACTTTAACCAGGAGCAGTACCGTGCCATCGTCCACCTCTACTCTCGGGAGTATGACTCCACTACTGTGTTGCACACCGCTCATGGTGTTGGAGTGACCATCGATATGGCTGTCCACGATGCTGCTTATGCTGCTCTGACACGTCTTCGTGGAGAGTATCGGGAGTTGGACACCTCCCCTTTCAGGCACATTGCTATCGCATCTGATGTTGGTGCGGAGGGATACTATACTGCTGCCTACTCCACTGTCACCCGAGAGCCCTTCTACCATCAGAACCTGGTTCTGCATGCTGATGGGCTGGATCGAGCTAACCGAGCTCTTCGCCACGAGTTGTACACCACCCGTCAGCACCTTTACCGTGCTCTGACGCTGTTGCACCCCTTTGTCCGATCTAGAGAGCTGCCCCGTTCTGCGATCTACCCAGCCAGGACTGTGATGCCCCAGGGTGTCGGCTGGCCAGATGTGGGAGGCTACTCTCCCGCACTTGGTCCTCTTCTGCCACCTGAGCGTCAGGTTCTGCACCAGAGTATTCGCGGACCCCAGGTTGCTGACGTGGAGTTCCCGATGCGACACTACCAGCTTTCAGGCTACACCTACCTCCACAGTACCTCTTGGGACTGATGTAGGCTTGCTTGTTAGTGTTAGATGCATTCGCCGCGAGCCTGTGTGCCGCCTATGGTGTTTTAGTCTATGTACTGAACTCTGTGTACTGAACTCTATGCATGACCCCTTTTGTAAGTTATGCCGACTACTATGTAGTAGCTATCGTGCTCCTTTCATTATGCATGTTTCATCATGAATGATTCTTGTCTTTGCAAATTTCTCAATGCTGAACTACCCCTGTTACATATTAGCAGGATGGTTAGACCAGGTGGTCGTGGTAGTGGTGGCAATGCCCCACCACCACCTGAGTACATGGCTGGTATGATCCAACAGTTCGAACTGAACCGCCAATTCATGGAAAATATGATGGCTCAGTTTCCTCGCCCCAATATGAACCAGCAGCCAACCCCAGTAACTCTGCAGGAATTCTTGCGCCTCAACCCAACTGTGTACCGCAGCTCAACTCAGCCTCTGGATGCTGATGACTGGCTCCGTGACATCACCTATGAGATGGAGTCTGCCGATGTAGCCCCTGCCAGCTATGTCACCTTTGCTTCCTTCTTCCTGAAGGGACCCGCAGCTCAATGGTGGGACAGCCACAGGCGTACTCTGCCAGCTGGAACAATCATCACCTGGCCAGACTTCCAAGCTGCTTTCCGTGCCCGCTTCATTCCTCAGGGAGTCATGGACCGGAAGAAGCGTGAGTTCCGCAACCTCACCCAAGGCAACAAAACTGTTGAAGCTTATCAGCGGGAGTTTCTGGACTTGTCTCGCTATGCTGAAGAGGACATTGCAACTGATGCCCGTAGACAGGAGAAGTTCCGTGATGGCCTTCAAGCTGACATCAAGCTCGCACTTCTAGTGCATGACTTTGCTGATTTCGCCACCTTGGTGAACAAGGCCATCAATGTCGAAACTGGTCTGCAGGAATACCAGAGCTCTCACAGGCGCAACCGTGACACGGGCTCATCTTCGGGCCCGCCCTCGCAGAAGCGTAAGATATGGATCCCGAACAGCATGTACCGTCCAAATGCATCTGCCCCAAGGCAGACCTATGCTGCACCTCGTCTGCCTCCACCACCATCTAGGCAGCCAAGACTTCCAGCTCCACCACCCCAAGCTCCTGTTCCCACTCCCAATAATGGTCTGTGCTACAAGTGTGGTCAACCAGGTCACCGTGCCAGGGACTGCAATCAGAATCAGAATCAACTTGCCCTTCCCGCAGCTGGCCGTGGTAACAACCAGCCCCGCAACAACAATGCTAAGTCTTATGGTCGTGCTCATGCCAACCACGTTGATCTGAACGAAGCTCAAGACCAGCCTGCTACTGTGATGGGTACACTCCTCGTAAATTCAGTACCAGCATCCGTTTTATTTGATACAGGTGCATCGCATTCATTCATGTCAGAAGATTTTGCATACAAGCACGACGTTAAATGTGAGGAGATGAACACCTCGGTAGTGGTCAAAACCCCCGTGGGACAGTGTCAAACCTCCATGGTTGGCATCGACGTCCCCGTGGAAATCGAAGGGCTGGAATTCTATGCCTCTCCCATTATCCTGAAGTCGTCTAACATCGACCTCATTTTGGGGATGGATTGGTTGAAAGCGCATACTGCTTCTATAGTTTGCGCCACTAAGACCGTCCATCTACTTCACCCTTCAGATGAAATAGTTACTTACCAAGCTCATCTGGTGCAAAATGCCGAGGCCAGGCTCTATGCATTGAATGCATTGAACGCTGCACCACTCGAGGGCATTGAAAACATTCCCGTCGTGCGTGAATTCCTCGACGTCTTTCCTGAAGAACTTCCAGGGATTCCCCCTGCTAGAGCTGTCGAATTCATCATCGACTTGAAACCAGGCACCACTCCTATAGCCAAGCGACCCTACAAGATGCCGCCGCATGAACTCCTTGAGCTTAAGGAGGAAATCGACAAATCTCTTCGCAAAGGATTCATTCGCCCAAGTTGCTCTCCTTGGGGAGCACCTTCTCTCTTTGTCAAGAAGAAGGATGGGACAAACCGATTAGTTCAAGACTACCGTCCTATAAACCAAGCTACCATTCAGAATAAATACCCTCTTCCTCGGATCAATGATCTGTATGATCAACTGGCGGGTTCATCAGTGTTCTCTAAGCTCGACTTGAGGTTGGGTTACCACCAGATCCGTGTTCGTGAAGAGGATATCCCAAAGACCGCCTTCGTGACTCGATATGGTTCATACGAGTACACCGTCATGTCTTTCGGTTTAACCAATGCTCCAGCCACCTTCTCTCGTCTGATGAACTATATATTCATGGATTACCTCGACAAGTTCGTCGTGGTTTATCTGGATGATATCCTGGTATTTTCCAAGAACGAAGAGGAACATGCTGAACATCTTCGTCTTGTGCTGGAAAAGCTACGAGAGCATCAACTATATGCCAAGTTCTCCAAATGTGAATTCTGGCTACCCGAAGTAACCTATCTTGGGCATGTCATCTCTAAGGATGGTATTGCCGTCAACCCTGAACGAGTCCAGGCTATCCTTGATTGGACTCCTCCCAAGAACGTTAAGCAAGTCAGAAGTTTTCTCGGTCTCGCCAGCTATTGCCGTCGATTCGTCGAGAACTTCTCCAAGATCGCCAGGCCTCTGACTAACCTGTTGCATAAGGGCGTCAAGTTCCAATGGACAGACAAATGTCAGGAAAGTTTCCAGGCACTCAAAGACAAGTTGACTTCTGCCCCAGTGCTAGCTCCACCTGATACTAAGAAGGACTTCGTCATTTACTGCGACGCTTCCCGTCAAGGATTAGGCTGTGTCCTAATGCAAGACCGCAAAGTGATTGCTTATGCCTCTCGGCAATTGCGCCCTCACGAAGAGAACTACCCAGTTCACGACCTCGAACTTGCTGCTGTCATTCATGCGCTGAAGCAGTGGCGACATTACCTTCTCGGTAATCGTTGCGAGATCTTCACTGACCACCAAAGTCTGAAGTATCTGTTTACTCAGCCAGACCTGAACCTCCGTCAGCAGAGATGGATGGAGATTGTTGCAGACTTTGACTTGGGTATTTCCTATACGCCAGGCAAGGCTAATGTAATGGCTGATGCCTTGAGCCGCAAGTCTTACTGCAACCACCTCCAGGTTCACAAAGTTCAGCCCTCGCTTGTTGAAGAATTCAGAAAGCTGAACCTCCATATTGTTCCTCCGGGTGCACTCGCTCCCCCTCCTAAGGAGTTTCGCAAGATGAACCTCCGTGTTGTTTCCCAGGGTTCCCTCAATACCCTGGCTGTCGAACCAGATCTCTTGGACTCCATCAAGAGAATACAGGGATATGACTCTGAAGCCCACAAGATTAAGCGCTACCTCGCAGAAGGAAAGCCCTCATTCTTCACTATTGCTGATGATGGCACTTTGTACTTCAAGGGCCGCCTAGTGGTGCCATGTGCAGAGAAAAACCTGGATATGACTCAGGAAGTTATGAAAGAAGCTCATGATACGCCTCTATGTATCCATCCTGGTAGTACAAAGATGTACCAAGACATCCGTCAGAGATTCTGGTGGTCTAATATGAAGCAAGACATTGCTCGTTATGTTGCTGAGTGTGACGTTTGCCATCGTATCAAAGCAGAACATCAAAGGCCTGCTGGAACTCTGCAACCTATCTCTATTCCTGAATGGAAATGGGACCATGTTGAGATGGACTTCGTCACTGGATTTCCCAAATCACAGAAAGGTAATGATGCTATTCTTGTCGTCATTGACCGGCTTTCCAAAGTTGCACATTTTCTGGCGGTCAAAGAAACGATCACTGCTAGTCAGCTGGCAACGCTCTATATGTCCAGGATTGTTTCACTCCACGGTATTCCATTGGTTATCAGCTCAGACCGTGGCAGCTTATTCACTTCAAGATTCTGGGCAAGTTTCCAAGAAGCTATGGGAACTCATCTGTCATTCAGTACTGCGTTTCATCCTCAGTCGCAAGGGCAAGTTGAACGTGTCAACCAAGTTCTCGAAGACATGCTTCGAGCTTGTGTTATTTCCTTCGGCAAGAAATGGGAGGAATCTCTCCCGTATGCTGAGTTCTCTTATAATAATAGCTATCAAGCTAGTCTGAAGATGGCCCCCTTCGAAGTGTTATATGGACGAAAGTGCCGAACCCCTCTGAACTGGTCAGAAACTGGGGAACGTCCACTCTTTGGTCCGGATATTATCCAACATGCCGAAGAACAAGTCCGCATTATTCGTGAGAATCTCAAGACTGCTCAGTCACGTCAGAAGAGTCAGTATGACCGTCATCATAAAGACATGGTCTATCAACCTGGCGAAAAGGTTTATCTTCGAGTCACACCAATGAAGGGTGCTCACCGCTTCGGAATCAAGGGCAAACTAGCTCCTCGCTATATTGGCCCATTCACTATTCTGGAAAGGCGTGGAAAAGTGGCATACCAACTGGAGCTTCCGCCGAACCTTTCTCAGGTTCATGATGTGTTCCACGTGTCACAGCTCCGCCGTTGCTTCAAGGACCCAATCCGAGCAGTGGATCATGAAGTGCTCGAATTGCAGCAGGACCTCTCCTATAAAGAGCATCCGGTCCGCATTCTCGACCAAGCTGAACGCCACACACGTCAAAAGGCGATCAAGTTCCTCAAAGTCCAGTGGTTGCACCATTCTGAAGATGAAGCCACATGAAGAAATGCGAGGATCGCCTGCGTGATGAATACCCCGCACTGTTTCCTTCTACCTCCTAAATCTCGGGACGAGATTTCTTGTAGTGGAGGAGATTTGTAACGCCCGGATAATTAGGCTACAGTAAAACTCTCCTGATGATGCCATGTCATCTTCGTTACTGTTGCTAATCAAGTGTTAGTTCAAAACATCTCAAATTCAAAAAATGAATTAGTGACAAACACCCAAAGTTTTCAAAAGTCAAAACAAAAATGTTCGGTGGGTGCCAAATATTGCATTGGTAATTATTGTGGAGAAAACATTTTTTTAGAAAGTGCCTGAGTATTTTAAAGTGAAATAAAACAGAAAAGAAAAATAAAGAAAAGAAAAGGAACCCCCCCACTGGACCAGGCGGCCCAGCTCATAGGCCAGACCGTCCCACCTGGCCCAGCTGGCCAACCGCCGGCCCGCCTCCCCCTGCCGCCTCCTTTCCCTGTTCCCCCGACCCAGGTCGGAACAGGGGCGCGCTCCCGCCCGACCACCTCGCTGGCACCGACGCCGGGGAGGATAAGGCCGCCACGCCCCCGCCTCCTCGATCCCACCTCCCACTCGCCCCACTCTCGCCTTGGTTCCTGCGCCTCTCCCACTCCCCTCCAGATCCACCTCTGCCGCGCCTCACCGAGCGCCGCCGTCGCCATGGCTGCGCCATAGCCGCGGCCACCGGCCACCCCGCGCCTCGCCAGCACGTCCACGAGACGCGCCGTTGTCCTCTACCTCGTCTACGCCTCGCCATCGAGCTCGAGGAGCACCGCACGGTCAGGATCGAGCTCGTCTCCATCTTCTCTGTCGGCGGTGACCGCCGTCGTCTCTGGCCACCTCTGCGCTCCTAAGCTGTCGCAGGCTTTTCGTAGCCGCTCGGTGAGCTCCTCCCTCCCTCCATTCTTCTCCTCGCACTGCATGAGTCTCCCTAGCTAGCTCGTCGCCGTTGCTTTGAGCTCGCCGCCGCAGATCACCTCGCCGTCGTGGCCACTGTGGCCCGAGCTCGCGTGCGAGCTCGTAGCCGAACGCCTGGAGCTCCCAGGAGCCCAACGAGCCCGAGCACGTGCCTCCCCGTGCCTCCTAGCATAGCCTCCGTCGAGGTCCCAAACGTGCTGCCGCCTGTGCTCATCGCCGGCGTGCCTGCGGTGACCAAATGGTCACGGGCCAGTGCTCGTTGCATTCGCCGCCTAACGCATGTCTCGCCTAGCCTCTCAGTTCGCTCGCTAGCGTGCTGCGTCGCCGTTTCCTCTCGCGTCCGACTCCGGTCGTCCGCCGATGAGCTCGGCGCACTCGATTCCGGTCACCCCTGCCGCCACAACCACCATCGTTGGACGCGGCGCAGCCGTAGCTTTCTAACGCGCCCAAAAACTCCACGAACGGTGCCCTGTAGGTGTTTTCCGGCCACCTCCCGAGCCGCGCCGCCGCGTTTTGCCTCGCCGACGTCGTTCCGGCGCCGTCTGCCGACGTGGCTAGGCGGGCCCCACCCCTGGGTCACTGCCAGTGGGCCATGGGGCCCCGTTGACTGGGTTGACCCAGTCAACGTGCTGACTGGGCTGCCCAGTGAGACTGACGTGCGGGTCCCACCTCTTAATCCTCTAATTAAAACATTTTAATAATTAAAACTAATTAGTTTAGTTAATTAGACACTGACAGGTGGGCCCAGTAGTTTTACTAACTAAATTAGATTAGTTTGAACTCTGTTTAACCCACTGTCTATGACAGGTGGGTCCCCCGTGTCAGTTTTGACCAGTCAACCGCACTGTTGACTGCTGACATCACACCTACGTCATGGTGACGTCATCCCATACTGTTCTGGATAATGTTGGATTTAAATAAATAATTAAATTCAGAAAATGATTAAATCTTTAGAAAATCATATAAAATAATCCGTAACTCGGATGAAAATACTTTCTACATGAAAGTTGCTCAGAACGACGAGACGAATCCAAATATGCGGCTCGTTCGTTCGCCACACATCCCTAACCTATCGAACTCGCAACTTTCCCCCTCCGGTTCATCTGTCCGAAAACGCGAAACACCGGAAATACTTTCCCGGATATTCCCCCCCTTCGCCGGTATCACGTGCTACCGCGATTGGGCACACCTAGCATCACACTTTGTCTTGTCATGCATCGCCATGCATTTGTTTGCATTGTATTTATTGTTTCTTCCCCCTCTTCTCTCTGGTAGACTACGAGACAGACGCCGCTGCTGGTGCCCCGACCGACTACGCTGTTGACGACCCCTCCTTCTTGCCAGAGCAATCAGGCAAGCCCCCCCTGATCACCAGATATCGCCTATTCTTCTCTAATACTGCTTGCATTAGAGTAGTGTAGCATGTTACTGCTTTCCGTTAATCCTATCCTGATGCATAGCCTGCCCTTGCTACTACTGTTGTTACCTTTACCTGCAATCCTACATGCTTAGTATAGGATGCTAGTTTCCATCAGTGGCCCTACATTCTTGTCCGTCTGCTGTGCTATACTATCGGGTCGTGATCACTTGGGCGGTGATCACGGGTATATACTTATATACTCTATACATGATACCTATGGTGACTAAAGTCGGGTCGGCTCGTAGGAGTACCCGCGAGTGGATCTTGTGGCGGAGCGACAGGGCAGGTTGAGACCACCTAGGCGAGAGGTGGGCCTGGCCCTGGACGGCGTCCGCGGTTACTTCAAAATAACACGCTTAACGAGTTCTTGGTATTTGATCTGAGTCTGGCCATTTGGTCTATACACACTAACCAACTACGCGGGAACGGTTATGGGCACTCGACGTCGTGGTATCAGCCGAAGCCTTCGTGACGGCAGCGACCGAGCGGCGCGCGCCGCATTGGACCAGAAGCTCGCACTTGTATTAAGGGGGCTAGGTCTGCTTCCGGCCGCGTACGCAACATGCAGGTGTGCAATGGGCCCAGATCCCTGCGCGCATTGGATTTAGACCGGCGTGCTGACCTCTCTGTTGTGCCTTGGTAGGGCTGCGACGTGTTGATCTTCCGAGGCCGGGCATGACCCAGAAAAGGGTGTCCGGCCAAATGGGATCGAGCGTGTTGGGTTATGTGGTGCACCCATGCAGGGAAGTTTATCTATTCGAATAGCCGTGTCCCTCGGTAAAAGGACGACCCGGAGTTGTACCTTGACCTTATGACAACTAGAACCGGATACTTAATAAAATACACCCTTCCAAGTGCCAGATACAACCCGGTGATCGCTCTCTAATAGGGCGACGAGGAGGGGATAGCCGGGTAGGATTATGCTATGCGATGCTACTTGGAGGACTTCAATCTACTCTCTTCTACATGCTGCAAGATGGAGGCTGCCAGAAGCGTAGTCTTCGACAGGACTAGCTATCCCCCCTTATTCTGGCATTCTGCAGTTCAGTCCACCGATATGGCCCTTTACACATATACCCATGCATATGTAGTGTAGCTCCTTGCTTGCGAGTACTTTGGATGAGTACTCACGGTTGCCTTTCTCCCTCTTTTCCCCCTTTCCTTTCTACCTGGTTGTCGCAACTAGATGCTGGAGCCCAGGAGCCAGACGCCTCCATCGACGACGACTCTTACTACACTGGAGGTGCCTACTACTACGTGCAGGCCGCTGACGACGACCAGGAGTAGTTAGGAGGATCCCAGGCAGGAGGCCTGCGCCTCTTTCGATCTGTATCCCCGTTTGTGCTAGCCTTCTTAAGGCAAACTTGTTTAACTTATGTCTGTACTCAGATATTGTTGCTTCCGCTGACTCGTCTATGATCGAGCACTTGTATTCGAGCCCTCGAGGCCCCTGGCTTGTATTATGATGCTTGTATGACTTATTTATGTTGTAGAGTTGTGTTGTGATATCTTCCCGTGAGTCCCTGATCTTGATCGTACACATTTGCGTGCATGATTAGTGTACGATTGAATCGGGGGCGTCACAGATAGCACCACCTATCAGAACCACGCCAAAAATCTCTGTGTCTACATTGCATTTGCCTTCTCCAAACCCTTCCCTTTACCTTCATATGCAATGCTTTACTTTTCGCTGCTACACTCTTAGAGTTGCATGTGTAGGTTGATTGCTTGACTTGTGCTAAGTTGCTAAAATCTGCCAACACTTAAAATTGGGAAAAGGTTAGATTTTTATTTGGTCAAGTAGTCTAATCACCCCCCTCTAGACCTACTTTCGATCCTACAAGTGGTATAAGAGCTTTGGTCCCCATTTGCCTGGATTTCCATAGCTTTGCTGATCATAGCCTTGGTTTCACAACCTAGGAGAGTATGTCTTCTAGCAAGGGAAATTACCACCGTAGGGGTCCTTACTTTGATGGTACTAATTTTGCTAGTTGGAAGCATAAGATGGAAATGCATATTCTTCGTCATAACCCTGCCGTTTGGCTATTGTGCGTATTGGCTTGCAAGGTGAATACTTTGAGGATGGAAGAGAACCGGATCGTGAAGCGTCCGCAAAAGAATTGAAGATGGTGCAATATAACACTCAAGCTTGCGATATTCTCTTCAACGGATTGTGCCCCAAAGAATTCAACAAAATCAGCCGCCTTGAGAATGCAAAGGAAATTTGGGATACTTTGGTTGATATGCATGAAGGTGCCGAGTCCGTCAAGGAATCCAAATTGCATGTGCTTCAAAGTCAACTTGACAAGTTCAAAATGAAGGATGGTGAAGGAGTCGCTAAGATGTACTCTAGGCTTGCTCTCATCACAAATGAGATTGCTGGCTTAGGAAGCGAAGAGATGACCGACAAATTCATCATCAAGAAGATCCTAAGAGCCTTGGATGGAAAATATGATACCGTGTGCACCTTGATCCAAATGATGCCCAACTACAAATATCTCAAGCAAACGGGAGTCATTGTAGAATTGTTGCTCATGAGATGTCACTCAAGGATAAGGAAGATCTCCACAACAAGTCTAGTGGAGCTTATAAAGCTTCATGTGATGCTCCCACAACATCAAGTGAGAAACAAGTCTTCAATGAAGAATTGAGCTTAATGGTGAAGAACTTCAACAAATTCTACAAGAATAGAAGCAAAGAGAGAAGTTCTAAGTCAAGGTCCTACAATGACAAAAGATCTTCTAGTCGTGATCGCAATTGCTACAATTGTGGAAGACCCGGACACTACTCCAATGAGTGTACAAATCCCTACAAGAGAAGAGAAGACTCACCTAAAAGGAGAAGTAAAAGAGATGAGTCACCACCAAGAGAGAGAAGGAGCAGAGATGATCGTTATGAACGAAGACCCTCGAGTAGAAGCAAGGATTCGGAAAGGAAGGACAAGTCATCAAAGGGCTACACAATATGAAGACAAGCTCACGCTGGTGAATGGGTATCTGGTTCTGACTCCAACAACTACTCCGAGAGAAGTTATCACTCTGACTCCGAATATACTCAAGATGAAGGTGTTGCTGGTCTTGCACTTGTGTCATCCAACTCCTACGACATATTTGACTCACCAAATGAAGGAATTGGAAGATGCTTCATGGCTAAAGTCCCTAAGGTATCACACCCCGAGTATGCTGATTTCAATAGTGATGAAGCTGATTTGCTAGGTGATGATGATTTACGTGTTGACAACACTAGTAATGAAAACTATGATGAAATTACTATTAATCATGCTAATCAAGATGAAACAAATGACAATGATTGTTGGGGAACGTAGTAATTTCAAAAAAAATCCTACGCACATGCAAGATCATGGTGATGCATAGCAACGAGAGGGGAGAGTGTCGTCCATGTACCCTCGTAGACTGAAAGCGGAAGTGTTAGCACAACGCGGTTGATGTAGTCGTACGTTTTCACGATCCGACCGATCCAAGTACCGAACGTACGACACCTCCGAGTTTAGCACACGTTCAGCTCGATGACGTCCCGCGAACTCTGATCCAGCAGAGCTTCACGGGAGAGTTCCGTCAGCACGATGGCGTGATGACGGTGATGATGTTGCTACCGACGCAGGGCTTCGCCTAAGCACTGCTACGATATGACCGAGGTGGAATATGGTAGAGGGGGGCACCGCACACGGCTGGGAGAGATCAACAGATCAACTTGTGTGTCTAGAGGTGCCCCCTGCCCCCGTATATAAAGGAGCAAGGGGGGAGAGGCGACCGGCCAAGGAGGGCGCGCCAAGGGGGGGAGTCCTACTCCCACCGGGAGTAGGACTCTTCCTTTCCTTGTTGGAGTAGGAGAAGGGAAGGAAGGGAGAGAGGAGGAGAAGGAAAAAGGGGGGCGCCGCCCCCCTCCTTGTCCAATTCAGACTAGAGGGGGAGGGGGCGCGCGGCTGCCCTAGCCGCCCCTCCTCTTCTCCCACTAAGGCCCATCAGCCCCAATTAACTCCCCGGGGGGTTCCGGTAACCCCCCGGTACTCCGGTAAATGTCCGAAACCTCCCGAAACACTTCCGGTGTCCGAACATAGTCATCCAATATATCAATCTTATGTCTCGACCATTTCGAGACTCCTCGTCATGTCTGTGAGCACATCCGGGACTCCGAACTACCTTCGGTACATCAAAACACTAAAACTCATAATACCGATCGTCACCGAACTTTAAGCGTGCGGACCCTACGGGTTCGAGAACAATGTAGACATGACCGAGACACGTCTCCGGTCAATAACCAATAGCAGAACCTGGATGCTCATATTGGCTCCTACATATTCTACGAAGATCTTTATCGGTCAAACCGCATAACAATATATGTTGTTCCCTTTGTCATCAGTATGTTACTTGCCCGAGATTCGATCGTCGGTATCTCAATACCTAGTTCAATCTCGTTACCGGCAAGTCTCTTTACTCGTTCCGTAATGCATCATCCCGCAACTAACTCATTAGTTACAATGCTTGCAAGGCTTATAGTGATGTGTATTACCGAGTGGGCCCAGAGATACCTCTTCGACAATCGGAGTGACAAATCCTAATCTCGAAATACGCCAACTCAACAAGTACATTCGGAGACACCTGTAGAGCACCTTTATAATCACCCAGTTACGTTGTGACCTTTGGTAGCACACAAAGTGTTCCTCCGGTAAATGGGAGTTGCTCTCATAGTCATAGGAACATGTATAAGTCATGAAGAAAGCAATAGCAACATACTAAATGATCAAGTGCTAAGCTAACGGAATGGGTCAAGTCAATCACATCATTCTCCTAATGATGTGATCCCGTTAATCAAATGACGACTCATGTCTATGGCTAGGAAACATAACCATCTTTGATCAACGAGCTAGTCAAGTAGAGGCATACTAGTGACACTCTGTTTGTCTATGTATTCACACATGTATCATGTTTCCGGTTAATACAATTCTAGCATGAATAATAAACATTTAT